>NC_056726.1:1919893690-1920133690 GCF_019279795.1 Protopterus annectens
GTTCCTTTTGAAGAGGGCCAAAGAGGCACTCTGCTTGATATGTATGGGCAGTCTATTCCAGAGTCTGGGGAGTCTCTGGGTCAGGAACCTATCCCTCCAGCATATTTTGTTTATTGTGATGACAGGGTTTAGATCCCTGGAGCATGTGGCTTTGAGGGATTGGGATTTCTTTAAGTGTAGCATGTCCAACAGCTCTGGGTTTGACATGGCCTTGTATGTTAAGCAGAGATTGCCTCTGAGTAGACGATATGCGACAGAGTATAGCTGGAGTTTTTTAAGGCAGTCAGCGTAGGGCATCTGCTTTAGGCCTGTGCTTCTTTTAGTGAAATATTTCTGCGGCCTTTCCAGCTGTTGCAGATGTCTTGAGAGGTACATACCAAATGGGGCGTTGTATTCTATAATGGGTCTAATGAGGGATGAGTACAGTGGGACAATGACCTCCTTTTTTCTGCATGAAAAGCCCTTAGTGATAAGGTGTGCCACATAGAAGGATTTCCTGACTGTTGTGGCGATGTGGTTATCGAAGGTGAGACCACAGTCCACCTGTGTCCCTAAGTCTCTTATCACACTTTTGGTGTTTAGTGTACTGCCACCTATATGGTAATTCACAGATACATGTTTTTTCCCAAAGGGGATAACTATACATTTCTTGGCATTGAGCTTGAGCCCATGGCTCTGGCACCAAGCATCTGTTTCCTGTAAGGCCTTTTTGTAGAGAATCCACATCATTTGGGGATTCAATAATGGCTCCCAGTTTGCAGTCATCTGCGAACTTTGTTAGCCAGAGTCCCTTAGTGTTGGCCTGTACTTCAGAAAAGAGGCACAACTCAATTGTGCACTGAGAAGCGTTGCCTTATTGATCATCCTTAACCTACACAAAGTATAGGTCCCTCTGGTAATCTCAGCACTACAAGCACAGTCCTGTCAAATTAAATAAGTTCCTTCTCTAATAATACATACAGTAATAGACTGCTATCATGTGTGGGCAGTTTGCCATTAATTCTCTGTGGAACATAATAGACATCGGCATCCTAAGGCAATGTAGCAGTTGTCTCGTGTTTACTGACAACTACTTACTCCTGAAACATGCAAATACTTTATGTGAACGATGTAGTTACACAATAAAATTGGAGGTAAGACACTCACATAAGGACAGATAAAATGCCAAACAGATTGTCAGCACACACACTTTTCCTACACTAAGTAAAGACATGACACATAAACCTACACATGCAGAGGTACTAGTAACTTACCAAAAGAGCAGAGGCTTCCCAAATGGAAACCACTTATACACATAACAATGCAATAAACAACCACAACACAGAATAACACACACACCAGTGTCTCAACAAATGAGTCCAAAAGGTATAACACCGCAAAACCTATTGTAGTGGTCATAGGTGACTCTATTGTGAGACACACGGACATTCCCTTCACCAGGCTGGATAAGGAGCAGGTTAGAGTTAGCTGCCTGTCAGTTGTCAGGATCAGTCAAGTCACTCAAGCATCACAAGTACTGGTATGAGTCCATTATAATCCATGTAGGGGTGAATGAGCTGAGACTTATCTTACTGGACTATATGAAGAGAGACATCACAGAGCTCTCTGATTATGTGTCATAGGTAGGTATAAGCCTAGCCTTAAGCAGCATTCTACCTTCTCCAAGGATGATGCCACAATACAAACAAAAATGACTGGCTTTAACAATTGGCTTAGCTTCTGGTGTAAGTCTTAGTGGATCTAATATCTGTTAGTCTGGGAAGACATGGTCAGCATTCCACGCTGCTTTGCCAGAGATAGTCTGCACCTCTCTCCTCTAGGCTTTCGGATAATTGTATTGTGCCTTTTTTAGACAGTGTCAAAATAGCCAACCTTTCAACATAATAAATTCCTCTCTAGATAAACTCAAGTACAGCTGATTAATACTAGGAGTCTAAACAAGAAACTGAACTCCCTGGAAGCACTCCTTACTTTGAAAGATGCTGACATCTGTGCAGTCACTGAGACATGGTTCAAAGGCATGGAAAGCACCCCGGCCATACAGGGCTACAAGGCCTTCCATGCGTTCATACCACAAACTGAGCAAGAAAGAAACAAAGGAGGAGGAGGTGTATCCATCTTCATTAAGGATAATAACACCTCCAGACTAGTCAAATAATGTGACTGCCTTGAGCTACTCTATGTGCAATTAACTATAGGCAAAGCCCACTACCGCATTATAGCTAACTATAGGTCCTCTGCCTTGAAACAGGAAAAGCATAGCACATACCTGGACTTACTGAAGTCACCTGCTATAGATCCCAGCACCTTACTTCTGGGTGATTTTAATTATCCTACCATCGACTGGGAAACATATGCAACTACAAACATGCTGCCTCAGTGATTTTTGGACTTTATCAATGCAAAAGATCTGGAAAAGCGTGTCAGTACACCCACAAAAAGCTCAAAAGTCCTGCACATAGTACTCACTAACATGGCAGAGCAGTGAACCCACTCCAAATGTGCTACTGCCTGGTGGCCTGCAGAGTTCTACAGCAGCAGAGAGACAAAAGAGAGACTTTGGAGTGATTAAGTATAATTTTTCTGCAGTTTCTTGCTGCCTGTAGCTAAATCAGCCTAAAACACAGATTTTCTAGAGTTTCTGTAATTTAAAAAGCTTGTTTCAGCTACATATTGTATTTATTTTACTGCCTGCACTTTAACAAAGTTGTTTTTGTGTTTAAATTACCTGTTTAACTGTTGTATGCTACACACTCAAGTGTGATAGCCATTTCTGTGCATTTAAAGTGATTTTTTGATTGTAGCTGCTTTATTTTCTGAAGAAAAAACAAAAAAAATACTTGTTCTCCCGCCTTTCTAAGCTAGTTTAGTCCAGTTTTCAGGTTAGTGCTGAATTCAGGGCTGTGTTACATGTCTCTGTGTTTGCCCATACCTTACTTGGATAGAAGGAAGTTTCTCTGTTCACTGTGTGAGAGGGAGCTTTGAGCAGCCAATCTGTCCCTGGAGGAGTGGTTTCAGCCCAGAAATTAGTAGTTTATTGGCCATTTTGGGCTAATTTCTATCACTTTCATTTCCCTGCTATAAAACCTGCATTTGCAAGGTTTTTGTGCTAGTATACAGCTCAGCAAGCTCCTGCCTGGTGCCCTGCAGAGTTCTACAGCAGCAGAGAGACAAAAGAGAGACTTTGGAGTGATTAAGTATCATTTGTCTACATTTTCTTGCTAACTTTAGCTAATTCAGCCTAAAACGCCGACTTTCTAGAGTTTCTGTGATTTAAAAAGCTTGTTTCAGCTACATATTGTACTTATTTTACTGCCTGCACTTTAACAAAGTCATTTTTGTGTTTAAATGACCTGTTTAACTGTTGTAGGCTACACACTCAAGTGTGATGGCCATTTCAGTGCATTACAAGTGTGTTTTTGATTGTATTTGCTTTATTTTCTGAAAAAAAAAATATATATATATATAATTGTTTTCCCACCTTTCTAAGCTAGTTTAGTCCAGTTTTCAGGTTAGTGCTGAATTCAGGGCTGTGTTACAAGTCTCTGGGTTTGCCCATACTCTTTTATTTCCCTGCCATAAAACCCGCATTTGCGTGGTTTTGCATGCTGGGCAGTGCCGGTTAGCTAGGGTATAACTATTCCTGGCTCCACAAAGTCTACTCTTCAATTTTTCCCTTGGAACTAGACAAACTTTCAACTTAAGCACTCAAATCATTCACTTCTCATCCCAGCAAGGACAAGGCTCTCTATTCGACCTTACAAGCTAATCAGTAAAACAGTTCATTGTACCTATCCAGGCATGCCCAAAGGGCAGTTTCAGGTGTACTCTCCAGTCCAACTGGTTAATTTGGGCATTTTGAGGCAATGTTACAATTGCCTCATGTACACAGACAACTCTCTCCTCTTTCCACCAAACACTAATACATGAGAGAGATGCAATTATACAGCCAAACTGGAGGCTAAGCTCTCTCAAATCAAGACTGGACCAGGCAGTCAAGAGGAGAAGGGAATTACTTGCATCACACCACCAGTCTCACATAAACCTATGAAACCAGCACTGGCAAAAAACACACATAAATATAAAAAAAAATACTCTGATGCTCTAAATAAAAATCTGCAAAAGCAACAGAAACCTCCAAAGCAGAAACGAGTGTGCCACACAATCACAGCCCTTAAGGCAAAATAACATACCCAACACACTAGTAATAGGTGACTCTATAGTCAGGCACACTGACATCCCACTCACTAGGCTGAACAAGGAGAAAGTTATTGTTAGTTGCCTGTTGGGTACCAGGATCCGCCACATAACACAAGCACTCAGGTCACTCCAGAACAAGTAAAAATATGACTCTGTCATTGCCCATGTTGGTGTGAATGACCTGAGCCGTACCCCCCTGGACTACATGAAAAGAGACATGGAGGAGCTCTCTGATCACATAGCCCAGGCCAGTATGACCCTGACCCTGAGTAACATCCTGCCCTTACCAAGAATGATACCATGGTATAGAGAAAAAATTATCAATTTCAACAATTGGCTAAACTTCTGGTGTCATTCAAAGGGGATCCAGTGTCTGTCAGCCTGGGATGACATGCTCGACAAGCCACGCTGCTTTGCTAGAGACGGCTTGCACCTGTCACTTTTAGGCTTTCGAATACTGGCCAAGGCTCTTGCCACCCCCATAGTGCCTTTTTTAGGCAAGGCTCAACCCCACCGCCGTAAATAGCACAAGTAACAAAAAATTGAGGGTAATGCTGCTCAATGCCAGAAGTCTAAACCTCAAAATGCATGCACTCGAGGCACTACTCAGTATGGAGAAAATCGATATATGTGCAGTAACAGAAACCTGGTTTAAGGCTCCAGAGAGCACCCAAGCACTACCAGGCTACAACTCATACCATACATTTAGGCCACAAAACCCGGCCCGAAATACAAAAGGCAGAGGAGTATCCATATTCCTCAAGGATACCCACACCTCCAGGTTAGTGGCACAGCACGATGCTTCAGAGATCATCCACGTGCAATTAACAATGGGCAAAACTGCTATTCAAATTATAGCTTGCTACAGATTACCCACCATGTCCCGGGTCCCCCACTCCGCATTCCTGGAAACACTGGGAAACATAAAGGTCCTACCAAACACTCTGACATTGGGTGATTTTAATTACCCAAACATTAACTGGGAGAACTACTCAAGTACGAACTCCCTTGCCCAACATTTCCTAGAATTTATAAACTCAAACGTCCTGGATCAACTGGTCAACACCCTCACTAGAGGTGTCAACATATTGGAACTGGTCATCACCAACATGGGTGACCGGTGTTCCACACCGGAGGTCAACCCCTCGCTGGTTAGATCTGACCATAAACTAATCACTCTGGATATCCACATTCCGCCACCACCCCCGGTTAAAGAAACCTCCATGAAAAACTTTTCAAAAGCAGACTTCACGTTACTTAAGACCGAGGTGGGAAGTTTCAAAGCCAAAGGATAATGCTGTCCAAGCTGCAAAATCCTTTACTAATGCACTCTACGGGCACCTACAAGAATACATGGCTTGTGATATCCCAAACAAAACCAAGACTCACTCCTCCAAGAAAAGAAAACCAGTCTGGTGGACACCTGCCATAAACAAGCTATACAATAGAAGGAGGAAATTAGTACAGAAAAGAGTAAACTCCCAAGAAGGGAAGACATCCCCTGATCAGTATCAGCAAGAAACTACGTTCCCTCATAAAATCATCCAAGGCTAGCTTTGAAAGAAAGATTGCGATGGACTCCATAGATAACCACAAGGCATTCTTTAGCTATGTCAAGAATCTAAGTGGTAATTCTCAGATCTGATCGGAGTTAGGGCAGAATAGCACAAAATACACTGAAACGACTGATATAGCCAACACCCTGGCAGACAGGTTCAGTGCAAACTTCACCCCCCTCTCACCCCCAAAAGGGCCCATAACTATACCAGAAGAATGTAGTGCCCCTGAAATCACAGACACTCAGGTTAAAACAGCCCTCTCCAAAGCCAAAAACACAGCATCAATGGGAGCAGACAGTGTTCCAGGCTGCATCCTACATGAGCTCAAAGATGAACTAAC
The DNA here is from genome assembly GCF_019279795.1 of Protopterus annectens. Classification (NCBI taxonomy): domain Eukaryota; kingdom Metazoa; phylum Chordata; order Ceratodontiformes; family Protopteridae; genus Protopterus; species Protopterus annectens. The sequence goes on from NC_056726.1 coordinate 1,919,899,790, forward strand.
CCCTCACCTAAACATACTGGTTAAAATCAGCCTCTCCACAGGCTACATGCCCACAGAGTGGTGCACAGCAATAGTTATTCCACTCCACAAAGGTGGAGCCACAATGGACCCAGGGAACTATCGCACTATAAGCCTGACTAGCTTGGTCTGCAAAGCTATGGAGTGCATCATCATGGATCTCATTAACAGAGATATTGGAAACCTCCAAACACTGGACCCTTCCCAGTTTGGCTTTGTTAAGGGCAGATCATGCCTCCTAAACCTGGTGAACTTCTTTGAGACAGTTACCAAGGCTATAGATGAGGGAAAGGTGGTCCACACAGCCTACCTAGACCTCGCAAAAGCCTTCGACACTATTCCCCACTCAGGTATTATAGACAAGCTCACCAGCCTGAACATAAACCCCTATGTCATGTGATGGGTTGCCAGCTGGCTCATGGACAGAACCCACATGGTAAGAGTTGCAGGAGCTAGGTCTGACTCTAAACTGGTTACAAGTGGCGTTTCTCAGGGCTCAGTCCTAGGACTCTTCCTGTTCGGCATATACTTCTCAGAGATACATGTTAGCATAGGAGGACTATGGCTGACCAAGTTCACAGACGACTGCAAATTAGGGGCTATAACTGACTCTCCAGCTGACACAGACGTCCTCCAAAAGGGTCTCACTGAGACAGATACCTGGTATCAAAACCATGACCTCAAGCTAAATGCCAAAAAGTACATAGTCATCCCCTTTGGAAAAAACAAAGTACCCACAAACTACAACATAGGTGGTAGCCCCCTAAATATGGAAGACGTAATAAGGGATCTGGGGACCCAAGTAAATAGTAACCTCTCCTTTGATAATCACATTGCCAAAGTGGTTAGAAAAATCCTTCTATGTGGCTCACCTAATTGCAAAGGGGTTTGCATCCAGATCAAAAGAGGTCATTGGGCCCCTCTACACATCACTCATCAGACCCATCATAGAGTACAATGCCCGATTTGGGGTGTACCTTACAAGACACCTGCAACAACTGGAAAGACCACAGAAGTTCATCAAGAGGATCACTGGCCTCAAGCAGATGCCCTATTCAGCTTGACTGAAGAAACTCCAGCTGTACTCGGTTGCATACCGCCTACTCAGAGGTGATCTCTGTCTGACATACAAGGCCATGTCCAACCCAGAATTGATGGACATGCTCCATCTAAAGAAAACCATATCCCCTTGAGCCACAATCTCCAGGAATCTAAACCTCACCACAACAATAAATATGACACGCTGGAGAGATAGATTCCTGTCCCACAGACTTCCCATGCTCTGGAACAAGATTCCAATCTACATTAGGCAGAGCTCTTCACTAACCCTCTTCAAGAGAAACCTTGACGAGTGGATGGGAAACAGAAAGTTTACCCCAGGGATCACTTCAATGGCTCTGCTGGACAGAGGCACAGGGAACTAATCTAAGGGGCGGCGAAAGCCAACACATTCCGACTAGGCTTATAAATGCCTTTGGGCAGATAGCCTAGTACCTACCTATGAACCTATGTCCTCCCTGGTAAGATCGGACAATAAATCAGTCTTGTCTGATGTAATTATAAGACCAGATACTTCATCAAGCAAAAAAATGTTTAAGAATTTTTCAAAGATAAATTACTTCCTACTAAGTGATGGTATAAGAAGTTTCAAATCCCCCTCGAACACACATAACACAGATGCTTATGCAGTCATGCCCTGTACAACCACTTAAGCAGTTGTATAGAATCAGTTGTACCTGACTGGATTAAAACCAGGTCTTGCTGAAAAAATAAATTAACTTGGTGGACACCTAGTATAAACAGGCTATACAACAAGAGAAAGAAACTAATGCTCAAGAACAAGAAGCAACTAACTCAACAAAGGAAGAAATCCCTCTCTAGCTTAAACAAACAAATTAGAAATCTTGTCAAGTCCTCCAAAGCTCCCCTAGCTAAGGATAATCACAAGGCATTCTTTAAATAACTCCACAGTCTAAAAGGGAATATCCAGCTATGCAATGAACTGGTTGTGGATGGCACCACTCATACACAACTGGATGTAATACTCAATCTGCTATCTGACAGCTTTGGAGCAAGCTTCACCCCACTGTCCCATCCAGTCATCCCCCAAAGTATGCCTGCCACCATTCTTCAGCCTATTATGTCAAGAAAGCAGGTCACCTTGGCACTCTTCAAGGCCAAAAACACAGCATTAATGGGACCAGACAACATCCCAATTTGCCTTTTAAACAACATAAAACATGATGTAGCAGACTCACTTGGATCAATGTTTAACCACTTCCTGCAAACTGACTATTTTCTAGCATAATGGAGGACAGCAACAGTAATCTCTCTGCACAAATGAGACCATCAACCGACCCTGGTAATTATAGGCCCATAAGCTTGACTAGTTTCTTCATGGCATGGAAAGAATCATTATGGATCTTATTAACAAGGACATGGTTAATCTCCAAACTCTGGAACCAACCCAGTTCGGATTTGTTAAAGATAGATCATGCCTGTTAAACATGGTTGATTTCTTCGAGAAAGTCACCAAGGCCCTGAACAAGGGAGAGACAGTGCAAACCACATAAATTGGCCTACCCAAGGCATCTGATATAATCCCGTACTCAAGTATTATAGAGAAACTCTCCCAATTGGGAATTAACCCCTGTATTACCAGATGTGTAGTCAACTGGCTCACTTACAGAACACATACGGTTAAAGTGTGTGACTTCACCTCTAGCAAAAGACCAGTCAAGAGTGGCATACCACAGCATTCTCTGATGGGCCCCTTACTGTTCAGAATATATTTCTCAGAAGTCCAGGAAAACTTGGATGGCCAGTGGCTGACCAAATTCGCTGAAAATTGCAAATTGGAAGCAGTCACTGAGTACCCCAATGATGTTAATATACTGCAGGTCATAATGGAGAGACATATACATCTCCTGGAGACTTTTCACTTCTCTGGAACAACCTTCCAATTCATAAGAAACAGAGCCCCTCTCTGACCTTCTTGAAATGCAACCTAGATCAATGGATGGATGACTGCAAATTCACTCCTAGGGTGGTACCCATGTCCCTACTGGACAGAGGAAGTTGGTATTAACTACCATAGACCCTTACCTCTGCAAACTTCACTCAACTAACCACCGACAGCTGGGGCAACTCGGAACAAATATGGCTAGGCCTTGAAGTGCTATAGAGTCATTAGCCTAGTAACCCTCTATGAACCAATTAAATAGTTAAAAGTGGTTATATTACCAGTAAAATATGTTCTTTACAGTGATAATAATCCATTCACAGTCTTTTCATGAATGCCAACATAGAAAACCGTAGCTAGGGCAGCTGCTCCAGGTGCAAATTGTTTGAAGAAAAAAGACTAAAATAGTACCTGCAGTATGTTTATTGGTGTATGTGGCGTGCGGTCATGTGTGCATGCTCGTGTGTGTGTGGGTTGACGTGTGTGCATATATGCGTGTGTGTATGTGTGCGTGTGTGTGTGTGTGTGTGTGTGTGTGTGTGTGTGTGTGTATGTGTGTGTATCAAGTAGATAGTATAGCTCTTTAAAGCAGATTATACTAAAGACAAGAGAAGATGTGTTGTTTAAAATCTTAGCATGCAAGTAACACAAAAGGTAGTGCACTTGTCTTTGGTGCCAGACAATTAGAAGGCTGTAGGTTGTAGTGCCAACTCAAGTGCTCAGATTAATTAACAAACCACCACTCTACTTGTAAGTATGGCATCTTTTGGAAGAAAAGACAGAATGAGTTTCCATCTACCACTGTTGGTTGTAGCTAAAGTGAATGTAAATGAACCCCATGGGACTTTATTTATTTATTATTTATTTGCTTTTTGTTTACTGAGAATGTCCACTGGGAGAACAGAACCCATTTTCAGTGAAGGCCCAGCAAGAAAAGCTCTACGTACAAGAAATTAGCAGTTGAAATTACAAAAAAATGGCAAAGCAATTACAAGGAATATGTATATACAAAGTGTTGAGAAAAAAATGAACAAAAGTATATTTTAAGCAATGGTACAATCTTAAACAATCAGCATAAAGTAAGTACCTGCATAGCTTACTGTGTCCATAATCTCTCTACAGTAGTACTATCTCACACAAAAACAGTGATGACATGAAATAGGGAGTCATACATATTCTAGGGGGGCTTGGTGCAGGTACGCTTCCAGCATGAGGAAAGGTGGTTATGAATGAACATTTTGAAATGGGAGGCATTTTGTATTGTTCTAATGGATAGAGGCAATGCTTTCCATTTCTTGACTATTGAGATTGAGAAAAGAAGCTGCCCAGATGGGAGGTTAGGTTTGTGAACCTGTAAGATCTTCTGATCCCTGATCTAAGGGGCCTGTTTGGGTGGTAGTAGTTGAATGTTGAGATCAGGGTAAGACAGTCTTGGGGTTTGAAGAGTATTTTGTGAGCTGTGGTTACTTCCAAGTAAGAGAGGTAGCTTGGTAGTTCTAGCCATTTCAGTTATTTAAGAGCAGTGCAGTGATGGATGGAGCATTTGGAGTGGGTTGTGAATTTGGCAGTTTTATTGTAGCATGTCTCTACTTTAAATTTAGAGGAGCTTTGGATATTAGTAAGTAAAGGGGCACCTTAGAGGAGAGAGGGTAGTAGGTATGTTGTGACTAGGATTATTCTTGTGGATGGAATTAGGAAGTGATTAGTTCTATGATGGGTTCCAAGTTTGAAATGTGTTTTGTGAATATTGTGTTGTATATGAACGTCAAATTTCATGTGTTCGTTAATAGTGATTCCAAGGAGCTTTGTGTGGCTAATGACTTCAATTAATGATTTATTAAGAGAAACGTTGGTGAACTCTATCTTATTTAAGGGAGTGAAAAGTATGAGTTTTGGATTTTTTGGGGGTTCAGGGCTAGGTGGTTATTGTGCATCAAGGATTCAGTGGAGGAGAAGTACAAGTAAATCAGTGATAGAGTTGGCAAAGCAGATGATAGTAGAGCCGTCTGCATACTGAATGACAGATCCTTGAGATAGTGATGAGTGGGAAATTGTTTATGAATATGCTAAATAGGATTGGTCCAAGTATGGAACCTTGTGAAATGCCAGTACTGGTGTTGAAGAAAGGAGAGAGGGAATTTTGCCATCTAACAGCCTGTTGTTTTTCATTTACATAACTAGAAAACCACTTTAGAGGGTGAGTGTGTGTGTGTGTGGGGGGGGGGGGGATAATCATAGAGAGTTGGGTGATGACTAAAGGGTGAGAAACAGTGTCGAAGCCAAACAAAGTAAGGAAAATTCATTTCTGCCTTGGTCAAATTCTCCTTAAGTATTAATGCCATGTCTGGTCCCCTTCTGAAAAATGGCTGCTACTGTAGTGATACTAGCCTGGTCTACAAATTATAAATCAATAGAAGCAACATAGTTGTTTGACATGTGTTGGAGGACTTTTATGTATTTATTTATTTATTTGCTTTTCAGGGGTTCCAGTTGCCTCAGAATATAAAGTCCTTGTGTAACATATTATAATGCACACAAATAGAAAATTAGATTTTACTCTAAAGTTTCTGAAACTGTGCAATCTAGAAATCTAGTGTCAGATTGCTTTTGTTCAGCCAGACCTAAGCTTTTGCATGATAGCACAACATTCCTTTCTAAAGGCTGATTAACTCAGATATGTATAGAAGTATGGAATGCTAGGCAGATAGCTTATAGTACAAATAACACTGAATATTTCTTGGGATGTTCCACTTAGTGTAAATACCTATAATAGCTTCCCCTTAACATCATGTACTGTTTCTATCAGTTTCTAATCTATTTTCGTACTTTTGTTTCATCCCTCATAAAACTGGAAATTAACTTTAGAAATTCTATTTTACATCTCAGCATTTACAAAATACTCTCGGGCCTTTTTTACTGATTATTTATTTATTTTATTCTTAGGTTCATGGGTGATTTATTTATTTAGTTAGTTTATTCGTAGGTGATTACTTGGCTAATGGCACAAGATCCTTTAACAAGCCTAGCCAATAATACCAAGGATATGGAATGGGGTTAGCATCAGGGTATTGAGTCTTTTAGGTATTGGAGCCCTGAGTCATTTTATACACTCAATGCCTCTGTCCACAAGTGACATGATCAGCACCCCAGGAGTGAATTTACAGATCCCAGTCCATTTATTCAGTAGGCTAACTGCTCTTACAGGCCATTTTAAGTCTAGCCGATCTCTCTTCAAAGGTGAAAATCAAGCCTTTTCTCTCTTAGGTAAAAACCTTAGCCATTATTCCAACCATTATTCTTTGGTTTTGCCTGTAACTCTGGGGGTAAAAGATGAGAGATACCATGCAATACTTTGCAAACCACTTGATTTTGGAAGCATTAATGCACACACACAGCAATACTGCATATCTTAAAAATTACCATCACACAGCTAACAGAATTTCTAGAATAGTACATTAAACAATGACACAATGCATTTTTCTCCCGCCATGACATTTCACAGCATATTCCTCAGTAAAACAACTCCTCATTTATTAAACATTTAACAAATGAAAATTTGAATAATTAGTCAGAAGGATTAATGTATTCATTGCATGTCATCCTGATTAACAATTTTAGTGTAATTGTATTACTTATACTTTTCCCGTTCGTATGCTTCCTATTATTATTATTATTTAGTTATTTAGTAAGTCACTGGGTTAAGGAAGTTAACCACAAAAGTGTCAGGAAGCCATACAGAGCTAAACATGTTACATGCAACTATGTAAAAAGGAGTCTCAGGCAAGAATAAGTTAAATATAAAAACTCCACAGATGCACAACCGAGAAAGAGTGTAGAAAATCCCTAATATAGCAATCAACATTCTCTTACAAAAAGAATGTGCTAAATAAATTACAAAATAAAAAAAATACTAATTGGTGGAATGGTAACATTAATTAAATATAATTGTGAACATAAAACCTAATCAATCTTTCTTCATAAATGATGGATACTCTGGTAATTACACTATTAAGTCTGTGCAAAGGAAAATGTGGCAAGATCAATAACCTATTTAAATAGACAGTCAACCAATTAAACAGAAAAGGTTCCTTGATTTCATCCATGGAAAAGTAAATAAATACTCCAAACTGAAAATCTACATCATTTAATTTTTTCACAAGGAAAAAAAAACATAATGTTACATAAGTCACAAAGCACAAGAAGATGAAAATCTAAGCCATTTAAAGATGGAAATAACTGTGAATCGCTCAGAGAAGATACTACCTCTATAAAATTTGGTGGCATTTAGTGAGCATAAACAAACCGTGGCCACTTGCTTTCTTTTCCAAGTTTCATGGCAGCTTACTTCATTTAAATGGGCTTCATCATTCTGTTGGAGAAACGGTAATGATATACATTGTGCTCATTCTCTAACAATAAATAAGCAACAAATGCCTACAGGAAGAGAAAATCTAGTTGTTCTATCTTTCGGCTTTTCCCGGTTAGGAGTCGCCACAGCGGAACTCCGGTCCGCTAATGATTGGCAGTAGATTTTTACATACCGAGTTGCTAGCCCTGATGCACAACCTTCAACGAAGGTACGCCCATGCACGCATGTCTCCACACAGAAGATGCTTTAGCTGAGAATCGAACAGGACAATTTTTTACTGAGAGGCGACAACGCTACCGCAGCACCAACAAGCGAATAGTTAGTGTAGTTTAAAAATTGTTCGTAAAGATTTTGTTACAGTATTAAGTAGATCAAAAGGGGGATAGGTTTTTGAGAAGTGTTGGATAGAAGACTTAGACATTTTAGGAACTTAAATGTTGACCATTTGTTTCTTGGAATTGAAAAAATAAGTCCTTTGAAAAATGCAGCTGAACCTTCAGCTACAGTGAACATTCCACCACACATGCATGGGACTGTGATTAGATAACTGTATATGGACATTTGTCCAAAATTGGTGTTTCACAAGTGGGCAAGCCCATTGGACATCCACATGGGGCAGTTGTAGGAATCTGCACTACCATTTCCTTCTTGTTATTTAGAGCCAGTTTTGAAGTCACCATTACTTGGAGAAAAGGTGAATAGCAGAAAAAAAATTATTTACCGTTCGTCTTAATCTGGCTGCTCTGGAGAAAATTTCTATTTTTAAACACAATGTTTAGTTTTGTCTTATTTGAGCAGTTATGTTACATTCAAATAAACAGCTTCCAAAGCAGCTTGATGAAACGTTCTGAAGTGGTTCCCCCATCAGCTTCTAGAATTATAAAGACTGGATATTTAATGTATTTTTATGTAGCCTTCTATGTTATGGACCCTTTGCAAATAACTGTCAGTCATGGTTAGTAGAGCAGATAGCAAAACTAGAAAGCAATATGTCTTATTTTATATCTATCTATCTATATATATATATATATATATATATATATATATATATATATAAAACGTGTGCCTACTGTATGTCTATATCTATCTATCTATCTATCTATCCATCCTTATTTTAGATTTGCTATTATTTTACTGAAGACTAGAATATGACTGACTAAAATCCAATGATGACTAACATGCTAACCCATGTTGCCCCCAACACAGGAACCATAGCAGCACTTGTTCCTGCACTCCCTCAGCCATAGAGTAATTTAATATGCAGGGTTTTTAACCACTATAGGTACCAGTATACACAAAACATACACACACACACACACACACATATATATATATATATATATATATATATATATATATATATATATATATAGATATATACACACATAAAGCAACAAATATATAAATAGATATAGATATAGATCGATTTTGGTACACACACACACACACACGTGTGTGTGTGTGTGTGTGTGTGTGTATATATATATATATATGTATATATATATATATATATATATATATATATATATGTATATATATATATATCCCATTACTACTAACTGCTCTCTTGCTAACAACACTTAACAACCTTCCCATAATCTACTTAAAATCCCCCATCTACCCTTTAACAAACCCACCTGTATCTGACCTCTCTCACTTCGACATAGCACACTACATCTACAACTCCACAAGTATTGAACTATTCCCATATAGATACCTCCACCATGCTAACCCCTCATTAATAGCACTAAAACATCCACCTATACTCCCCTAAGATTTCCTCCCAAGTACAAGTAAAAAGATCTGATCTTCATTTATGTGGAGACATACACCCCCAACCCTGGCCCTACTCTCACCCTATAAAACACAGCAATGATAAACAACTTCCCCAAACCAACAATAAATCAAACCTCACCTCTACTGTCAAACATATCCAGAAAGAGCTCTGACATTCTTCTTATAAATATAAACCTCAGGATTCTCTTAAACAAAATACATGAACTCCATGCCACCCTATCACTGTACACTTCTGACATTGCTAAATAATAATGAAATCATTCCCCCTGGCTATCCTCAGACAAGTCAGGACAAGAAAACAAGGGGGAGGAGTAACAATTCTATATAAAGACACTCAATTTCAAAACACTGCAGGTAAACATCCCAGATATTGATAATACAGAACTCTTAGCATCACATCTAAAAATCAATAACAGCAAATATATCATCTTACTAGCTGTATACATATCACCAAATAACAAACACGCCACAATAGAAAACCTTCTCTCATGGGCCCCAGCCACATTTAGTCAAGAAACTATACTTGTTGGTGATTTCAATACCAACTGGCAAACCTACCCATCAGATAATCCCTCAAATCATATCAACCTACATACTTTCATCCAGTTGATTCATTCACCCACTTGAATTGACAAAACCTGCAACAGACAATCCATTCTCGACTAGACCCTGACTAACAAAGCCTTTCTAATCCACATTTCAGGATGTCTACCTGACAGCCTAAGTGACCACCTACTAACCTTCTTTCTAAGACACTGTAGCTCAACCACAAAACCACAAACGTATAAATGAATATGCAACACAAACAATTTCTCCATAGACACCTTTAAACAAATGCTACTTAGCTGTAACTGGTCCCCATTAAAATACCTCCCACTAGATGCAGCAGTTGATTATTTCAATAACATATTTCTTGATGTTCTAAATACACTTGCCCCCATAAGACACATAGGAACAAAAACTAATAACTGCCCATGGCCTTCTAAAGAAACCAAACAGTTACTAAAACAAAGAGACAAACGTTGGTATTAACATATAACCAACAAATCAAAGCCTTCCCTAAACACCTACCACCACCTAAGAAATGTCTGCAAAATCAAATCAGAGCTAATAAAAAAACTGTACTATACAAACATTCAGTCCAAGCTTCAAAATAACCAACAAAAATTCTGGGCCTCCATCAATCAGCTTATCCATCCAGGTCACACCCCTATCCTATCCCCGAATATCAAAAACACAGAAAAAAGCATAGTATCCCACTTCAACTGATTTTTCATAAACCCCATCCTCTCACTCATAAAGAGCAAAAATAGCCTGCAACAAATCGCCTTCCATGCTACCACTGATTCACCTACCTCTCTCTCTTAAACCCGTCCAAACAAGTACAATGTAGAAACTGCTAAGCCAGCTGAAACCCGCAACCCTTGCCACTGACAAGCTGCCAAACGACTACCTCATATTAGTAGCTGATGTAATCTGCTACCCAGTTTCAATACTGATCAATAGATCTATCACTGAACAGTATGTACCTAAAATCTGGAAAACCTCCTATGTAATCCCACTCCACAAAGGAGGATCTTCACTAGAACTATCTAACTATGGGCCGGTATCTATACTATCCCCTCTTTCTAAAATCTTAGAAAAGTGCGTCCACTGTCAACTAATGCTACACTTCCTATCTAATAAGTTCCTTTCCCATGCACAACACGGACTTCGACCAGGCCTTAGTACCGCAATGGCACTGCTCAAATTTACCAATACTGTCAACCAACTAAAAACAATGGCCAAATGGTTCCCTCAATATTTCTAGACATGTCCAAGGCATTTGACACAGTGTCCCATGAACAACTCCTACATGAGCTTGCATCACTTCAGATATCTAGAAACACTCTCATTTGGTTCCAAAATTACCTATCTGATCACTATCAATTAGTCAAATGGCAAGATGACCTCTCCACCATACTTCCCATTATAGTAGGTGTTCCACAAAGTTAAATTCTTGTGCCTCTGCTCTTCACAGTTCTGACCAGTAACCTACACAAAGCTACTAACTTTGCTTCCATCATACAATATGCAGATGACTCTACTGTCATCTGCACCACACATACCCTAAAACAACTACAAGACAATACTCAAAAATATTTTGCTGCCATTGATTCTTTCTTAGGAAAATACCAGCTCATCCTTAATCCCAACAAAATCAAACTAATGCTGTTCCCTAACCGATGCCACAAAACAAATTCGCCCAACCATGACTTCACAATAACCTCATCCAATCACACTCTAATTAAACCCACATCAGAAACCAAGCTACTAAGTACCATTCTAGATGACAAGTTAAAATTTGTCAAACATATATCTCATGCCATCAAAAAGGCCCACATTAAATTAGGTTCCCTTTACAGAATACAACTTTTCTTAACAAAATCTTCCAGACAAACTATTGCCAGGACCAACCTACTATCCCCTTTACTCTTTGCCTCCCCTATATTTACTAACGTCAAAAAATCAGACTTGAGCAAACTTGAATCATGCTAACATAAGATAGCCAGATTTGCTGATAACCTCCCCCACAAAACCCATCACTGTCTTGCTCTGAAACAACTCAGATGGCTAGAGCTGCCCAACCTACTAACCCTAAACCAACTTACCATAGCCCATTCCATAGTTGACCTAACTGACAAGTATCCAAACCTACAGGACCTAGTACAAACCCACCTCAATAGCAGGACTCTACAAGCTTCAAAAAAATTACTACTCGAAGTTTCAAAATCCAACAACAACTTTTGAGACTCACTATATTTTAACTAAATAAATACATCATGGAAATCCACCCCACCCCCAGAACACACTAAACACAGCAAACCTAACACACTTCAAAAAACTGCTAAAGTCCCACCTAAATGACAACTGGTTGTGCTCCTGCTCCTTACCAGGCTGAACCCATTTCTCCCCTCCTCACCCTCCCTCTTCCTGTTCTCCACTTTCACTACATCTCTATTTGCTCATTGATCCCCTTTGATTATAAGTATAACAACATTAAGCATAACAATTAACAGTACCAAACAGCCATATGTAAGAGACTACTCCACTGAATGATTTCTTGATACTGATTGTAACTGGCAAAATATGTGTTATTAAGTGATCCTGTTAGCTTTATTACTAACTTCAACTGTGATAATATGTTAAGTATTTATTACTATCATTTCTGTGATTGTTTCACTATTGTTTAAAATACTGACTGTTATATTGCTATTATATAGATCTTTTCTCCCTGGGACTCTGTTGAAAATGGCCAAATTTACCCAGTCAGACTTACCCGGTAAACAAATATTAAATAAATAAATGGATCCCTATCACAACACCGACACGCCACAAACCCGACACTCAAAACACCGACACCAAAACACCGAAAACGCACAAAACCGACAACTCACAAAACCGAACACCATAACACCGACACCCAAAACACCGACACACAAAACGTAAACTACACATTACACACAACTATACATGCACTAACTGTAACCCAAACCCTAACCCTAAGGTCCGACACTACCGCACACTTACCCTACCCACACCCTAACCCTAACTCACTTAACCCGCCACTAAACCTACATTCCGTCACTAAAGCACACTTACCCTACCCGCACCCTAACCCTAACTCACTTAACCCGCCACTACACCTAAAGTCCGTCACTATTGCACAATTACCTTACCCGCACCCTAAGTCCGACATTACCGCACACTCACCTTTCCCGCACCCTAACCCTAAATCCCACACTATCTCACACTTACCTGTCCGCTCCCTAACGCTAAATCCCTCACTATCGCACACTTACCTGTCCGCTCCCTAACGCTAAATCCCTCACTATCGCACACTTACAGACTCGCGCTCACACGTTGCCCATGTCGGTGTTTCGGCTGTCGGGATTTCACCTTGTCGATCATCTGTCTCGTCGGTCTTCTCGAGTCGGTCTTCTTAGCGTCGGTGTTTCGGCATGTCGATCAAGTCAAGGGGACCCAAATAAATACATACATACACGCATAAATACATAAATAAATATATCTATGTATGCATAAAGCAGGCAAAAAAATGAAATTAAACCCATTTATTGACCATGCATTGCATTTATACTCCTGTGTATGTACTGAGAAATATATGTGGAAAAAGAAAATAAACACATATCTTAGGCATCTCAAGTCCCTTACTACTTGTATATACCAGCTGCAAGACTGAATAACATTGGGGAAAGGACACATAACTACTCCCTCTGTACCATCATCTCCCATGTACAAATGCTGCCATAGTTCTTTTGTCAGCATTTATTTGATGTTCTGACTGTGTAAGTACACATTAAGTCTCATGTATATGTCTGTCTGTTTGCTATCTATCTACATCTGTAATATTCTTGCAGAGTCCTTTGATCTCATGCATTCATAAATGAATATGTCACACGTATACATGCATGAGCGGAAAATGCTCATATTTATGAGCTGTGCTTTGCTGTGAACTTCATTTACACAATGCATTTTATTCAGAAGTATTTATTGATATTCTGAAAAATATCTCCTTGATTTACTGAGATTTGTGAAGCTATGATCTTTTCTGTGTGTAATCAACCACCAGTGGTAGCTAAATGGAGTTAGTTTATTTTGTTATTAATAGCTAAATGCCTACTAAAATGTAAATCACCCACTGGCTACCTTGCCCTGCGGTGGTTAAATACAGGTCATCCAGTGTTTGCTTCCTGCTGCCCAAGCAGAATGTAACAGCATCTCTGACAGACTGTGCAATGTGGGAATCAGTTTACTGAAATGATAATTATGCTACTACCATTGTGAATCACAGCAATCTTAAAAATTGGCTCTATTATATGGTACAGTTTAGTGCTGTATAGTTTGTATAAGTGTGTATTTCTTCAGCTTACAGCAATGTACTATTGGTTAGATTTCAATAGTTCTTTTTATAATACACATAAAAAATGGCACTTTTATGTAGTTGCAGCATTCAATTCATAGGGTGAAAGTACGGTTGGCAAGGTTATGGAAGAACAGCAAAATAACATTGAATAAATTATGGCAGTATAAATAGTCATACAATAATGTGTCACAGAAATGTATCTATAGGAAGGAATACAAATGTTGTGTCACTCCTTATACCTGAGAAAGAAAGCATGACTGACCAGGACACTCCTTCAATAAAGTGTCTTTTGAGCACAAGTTGCATCTTTTTTGTTGTGATGAGTTGCTTGTGTTCTATTTAAAAATTATGCCTTTAATTGTTTTATATTAACTTTGATTTGTATGTATTGCACTAAAACCCATCACACATTTTGAAAGCCTAAATAAATGTTATTTCTTTGGGTAGAAACCAATGTACTTCTTTTGATAGCTAAAATGTTTGGATGTAAGGTGAAACTGATGCTGCCCTTGAAAAGGGAAATAATCCCTGTGATTCAAAATCAGCCCTCCTTTGTTTACTCTGTATCCATGATGAGTCGCAGTGCTCATTAACAACAGATGTGGCCAGGCAAGTATGTGCAATAAGCAGATGATAGGTTCATTGGTACTTAGCAGGGTGGTGATTTTTGAGGATCTTAAGAAACCTAGTAGCCTTACACTCCCATGGTCGTTTTTTTATCCCTTATATTTTGAGTATGAATAACCAAGAGAGAGCAGAGCAAAGATATGTGGAGACACTTATTTGTCACTTTCCATAACAGATATGTATGTTAAGCTACATATGGATTTCTGGTTTTGCATCCAGTCATCAGAATTTCATTTGTACAAAGTAAAAGTCTTTTGGATTTTCCCGGTTAGGGGTGGCCGCAGCAGAACTCTGGTCCACTAATGATTGACAGTGGATTTTTACAGTGCCAAGTTGCCAGCCTGACACCTTTTAAAGAAGGAACACCCATTCACACATGCACCCACCTGCATGTCTTTAGATGTCACTCAACCATGGGGAGGACATGCAGACTCCACACAGAAGGCGCTCCAGCTGAGAATCAAACAGGACAACCTCTTGCTGTGAGATGACAATGCACCACTGTGGCTACCAAGTATTTTGCATTATGTGGAGTGGGGATATAGTTGTGTAGAAGCTGCATTCTCTGTGATACATATCCATCCAAAAAAGAAAATCACAAATGCGCACTGAATGTCCAGATAGAAAAGAAAAAAATCTCATAAAAAACACCAACTGGACAACCACGGCAGGAATCTTCACTTTAATAAAACTGCTTGTAGTTAAAAAGGACAAGCGCTTTCACATAAAACATATGGTTCTTCAGATCCAATAAATAAATTAAAACAATGCTCACTTTTTATAATGCAATTCAACCAATCAAAAGTGTAAAAATTGGCGGCAAAATGACATCATAGCTAATAACAATTAACTTAGTCAAAATTATTTTTTGTTATAAATTTTGTGTTATAAATTTTTAGTTTCCACCCATTTAAGACAGGTTTGATACTGACTTGGTTATTCAGTCCCAGATGCTTATGTGCTTACATCCCAAGGATCCACTTAATTCTACTTGTTCCAAATAATTATTACTATCACCACCCCTCACATTCTTATATACATGCTGTAGAACTTTAAATGAGAACTGATGTCTGGGAAACTCCAACTGATGTTTGGCTAGGGCATTATTAATATCACCCTTTCTCATGTCTGATAGATGTTTATATACTCTATCCCTTAGTCATTGAGTGGTCTTACCCACATAAAAACAGGAACATGAATCACAGGTGGCCAAGTATACTAACTGTGTGGTGGTACAATCAGCATAGAATCTAGGTTTAAATTCAAAGTCTAGAGTAGGATGTTGGAACACTTGCTCTTTGGTCAATACATTGCATACACTGCAGTGTCTACAGGGATAGGTCCCTAGTCATTGACCATTATGTACCACTTTCCTTTTCTCATTTCATATTAACTATTTAAGATTATTGTTGTTCCTATAGGTAAAGCTTGGTACATCCCCAGTTAGACTGGTGGTTTTACTATCCAAAGTAAGTATATACCAGTGTTTTGGTATAATGTTCTTTTATAATGTTGTTATTACTGGTGACATTTGTCACAAAAGGGGTCTGTTGCCTTCTCTTCCTTCTCTTACTGGTATTACTAAACCTGCTAACCATCTGTCTTGATGTATTTACAACTGTTGTCAATTGGTTATGACTAGGACCAGGCAAAGCTATACTCGAGTCTTCCATCCTATGCTCATAGTTAGTTAACTGGCCAGCTGTGACCATGTTCCGTATCTCTCTAACAGTTGTATTATTGTATCCTCTCTCAATTAACACTTTTTCTAGTATGTCAAATTTATGCTCAAGATCTGCCTCATTATTGCAAATCCTAGATACCCTTTAAAATTGACTTTTAACTATACTCGAGAATACATGCCCAGGGTGCATGCTGTCTCTACATAGGAGACCATTTTGCTAACAAGGTTTCCTATACAAAGTGGTGAAAATTCCACCTGATAAATCCCTAATCAAGGAAACATCTAGAAAATGTACTTGTATGTGGGAATGGGTAACCGTAAAATGAAGAAAGCTAGTAGTAGATTCTAGATAGTCAATATATAAAAGAAGGGATGTAACATCTCCCTCCCAAAAAAATGAAAACATCGTCCACAAAGTGCCTGTATAATCTAATACCTCTACTCAAAGGACTCCCATATAGGTTATTACATTCTCAAAAATACATGACCAAGTTTGCATACGAGTTAGCATCCGGGACTGAATAACCAAGTCAGTATCAAACCTGTCTTAAATGGGCGGAAACTAAAAATTTATCACAAAAAATAATTTTGACTAAGTTAATTGTTATTAGCTATGATGTCATTTTGGAGCCAATTTTTTACACTTTTGATTGGTTGAATTGGATTATAAAAAGTGAGTATTGTTTTAATTTATTTATAGGATCTGAAGCATATGTTTTATGTGAAAGCACTTGTCCTTTATATCTACAAACAGTTTTATTAAAGTGAAGATTCCTGCCATGGTTGTCCAGTTGGTGTTTTTTATGAGATGCATAGCCATCCCACCGACATGTTCTGCTTGTGTTGCAGAAAAGATTACTACACCTTGATTGAGTGCTTACATTACCACTAAACTAGCAAATGTGTAATATGTCTGACAGGATAGTCTGTTGAAGTTCTATTTGCGTGGTAGTAGTCACTGCTCAACAGCCTTTATGATACAAGAAGATGGACAATGCTTTCAGATGTTTGATATAGTTTTTATCATTTAGACCCTTAAATCTTTTTATTGAGAAGGCAACATGAACTTCCAGTTGTGCTTAGTGTATGGACCAGTACATACAAAAATGGAATTATATCGAATGACAGCTGAATACAGTGGAATGATTGCATCTCTGGACCTTGACACTACAGCTAGAGATACAAGTTCTGCAATGAAAAGGAAATTCCATACAATAATGGATATGTGATGATCATAGGAGAATTCATTGTTGATATAACTTTACAAATTTGTTACTACCAGCTCAAATTTCATGCATCTGTCGTCAATGTTATAGTGACAAGGGCGGTCCTTTCTGTCAGTGGTTGATATTTTACATTTCTTGGTGTATAATGTTAGTCAAAGGTTTTTACAATAGCTATTTGTTAGGACAGTCACTCTTGGAGTCTGCTGATGTCCTCAGATGACTTTATGATGGCATCAAGTTAACAGCCATTTGCAGTTTTAGTCAGCCTTAAATCCTTGACATTTGTTTTAAACTCAAATTGCCACAGAAGAGTAGCCCAAAGACTGAACTCTGGGGTAAAACACTAGTGACAGTTGTTTTGGAAGAGTAGAGATGCCCACCCTAATTTTCTGGATTATATTTGTGAGCTAATTTACCTAATGAGTTACATAATGGTCTACATTTAACTGTATGAGTTTTTCTATGATGCACAGTGGTGTCAAATGGCTTTGCAATGTCCTGACATGTGGTGCATACTGAATTGCCCTCATTCATTGCATCAGTAACCTTCTCAAAGAGGTCAGCCAGATTAAGTACAGAGATTAACCACTTGATGAATCTCAACTGTTTACCCACTTGATAAATCTGAACTGGTTTGAGTCAAGAGTTTGTAATTTGCCTATGTCCTTATTTATTAATTCCATAATGAGTCTTTCCATATTTTTATGGATGAGGCTAGTCAGGTGTATGGGCTGAGGGGGGCATAGATTTGATTTTATAGTTAGCTATGATAATATAAAGATTTTGTTAACAGCAAGTTGGACATTAAAAAGTCCCAGGTTGTGATCTTTTATAATTAGGCCAGAGGTGAAATGTTTATAAGAATATTGAGACACTACTACATTTAGTATCTTCATTAAGTGCTGTGGGCCTGAACGTGTGCTATGTATTAAAACCTTGCCCCTTTGGAGAGGACATATTTGTCCTGATTGAACCAGGTCTCCATGATGATGCACATACCAATGTTTTCCAGCTTAAGTCTCATTAAATATTCTGTCCATGGCTGCAGCTGCTGAAGGGACTGCAGAAAAACTGTGTAGAAGTTTAGTTTGCTCACAAGTTTAGATGAGAATCCTAAGAATCATAACAAGCACGAATCTTGACACTGTTCTGTATGATCATGCATACACAACTGGAGAGAGAAAAGTACCAAAATACTGAACAATTGCAGGATATACATGAAAAGAGTCCGATCACTTTACCAGCGCTATAATGCAAATATCATGAAACAAGCACACATCCGTAATAACAATGTGCTTGTGCACAAGTCTTATGGGACTAGTCCCCACAATCTTCTTTATTTGTAATATGTAAAGAAGTTTATTTACAGTTTGAGCCACAGTAACAGTGAGAAAAAAAATCTGGTAAATGTGCAGCAGTCTGGTGTCACACACCTGCAGAATGAAGGAATATAAGATTAACTTGCTCCCTCCAGTGGAGCTCTGGAAGTTTGCACTGTGACTTCCCATGGGAAGAACCTAAGCTTTTTGAAAAAAATAAATTATGTCTTTACATTTCTAACAGATGTTCATATCTCGGCACCATAGTTGTTAATAAAGAAGTATAAATGACAAACTCTTCAGCACAAGATATTTTTATAGTGGTAGTATTCTTTAGGTTTGCTGTCTTAAACTGAATTGCATATGTCACAGTAAACATGATAACTATTAAGTTTATAATATTTTGTAAACAACTTACATTATCCCGGCAACCATTCAAGTTTTACACATACTATCAGCCGAATTTTGTTCATCCAACTAAGAGCTTTCACATGAGACTAAACAGTTCGGTCTGTGTTCCTTGGTCGATGAGATATTTAGAAAAACATGACATTTAAGACAATATAAATATATTTCATATGACCAGTGAATAAAATCTCTTTACCTGGAATAGACAGAAATCAAATATCAATACAGTTGAGTTTGCTTATTGTGTAAGCTTTAAGATGAAATCTTTTGATACCTTGTATGCAGCATGGTTTTGGAATGATCGATGCAAATATGAACAAGCAATATGTGGCACCTAGAGACATCAGTAGGATATAAATGCAGAAGTACCTGGAGGCATCACATAACCGTAATGAGTTTAGGTGACTAGAACCCACAAATCTACCCACTTATAGTGAGGAAAGCACATACTTTATATTCATTTATAGACTGCACTATAGAAGCAATGAAGCAAAAGGTGTCATGGAAACACAAAGCATTTGCTGGTTAAACACTTGCAAAATGAAACAATAACTGAACCAACAACAACTCATCAAAACAACACCTTTTGGATTTAATCTATCATCCTCAGGCATAGATGGCATTGCAAATCATTGGAAGGGGAAATAGTCAAATCATGACAGTTGTGCTGCACATAGTAAGTCAAATCATGGCAGTTGTGTTGTATGCAGTATATACAAACTGTTGTACTAAGGCACTTTGCACTAGAATTGGGAAGTCCATTTCTACTAAGAGCCTAGTCACCAGTAGTTTCCCCTAGGGCCCCACAGGGATCAGTCATGTGTCTGCAACTTTTTAGAATCTACTTCTATTAAGTCAAGGCTCTTGAGGGGTGATCGTTTCCTGCCATACAAGTCATCCTCTGACTCCACTTTGATGGACCTCCTGCATATCTGCAAAACAATAACACCAAAACTACACATTCCAGGAATTTAAACCTTGCCTGTAATAGAAATAGGACCTGCTGGAGAGGCAGGTCTGTAACCAGGGGACTACCCGTCTCTGGAACAGGCTCCCCATCCATGCGAAGCAAAGTTTTTCTCTAACCATATTAAAGCATAATTCGTATAAGTGGATGGGGAACCAGAAATTCACCGCTGCTTTGGCACATGTGTCTGTACTGGGCAGAGGCAGCCTATAAATGTATTACCACACAAACCTCTTCTTACACTACCAAGGGTTTCCAACTTATCAGATGTTTGGGAAGCATGGTTAGGCTTAAAAAGGTCCCAGTGGTCATTACCCTAGTACATACCAATGAAATTATGAATATTTCACAGAGAGGACAGGTTAATAAAACATTATCATTCAGGGGCGTGTGCATGTCACCAATAGACAGATGTTAGAGTCTGTAACTTTTATTCATAGGCAGAGTGGTCGAAAATGGTGGTGGTAGGGGGATAATGGTGCTCACTGAAGATGTGGTTACATCCTTCCCACTGACAATGAAGTGTCAGTCACTCCAACCAAGTGTATGTACACACCATTGTGGAAGCAAAGGCTATTATCAATATAGCCATGGTGGTGATAGTGTGGGTGGTGCATGGTGTGTCTGGATATCTATAGCAATTGATGTCTTGTATGTGTTATTGCGAGGGCAGACTGTATCACATCCTGAAATGTGCAATGTCTTCTCAGGCTCGCCTGCCAGAGGCAAAGGATTGCCCACAAAGACAGTCATCTGTTACAGTGCAACTCCTAGTCTGCCACCTCTCACTAGTAGAAACATGCAAGGGATGCTGAATCCTTTGCCATGCATGCCCTGGACCTATACACTATATCGAGTGCTGCAACCATTGCTGAAGCTGCATCCCAGCATACCCACCCTCATACCACTACAAACCCCAGTACATCACACACCTCCACTGACACCAGTCCTTCTGAAAAAGTGTTGTGTTAAAGGCCTTGTAAACCCAAAAGTCACATTTCACAGAAACGCTCGCACATTTTACTTTCATACTTGTCAACCCAAACACTCTTAGGTTCATAGGTTAGTACTAGGCTAACTGCCCTTGTGAGCCATTTTAAGCCAAGCCAATTATCCCTTAATTGGAAGACTCAAACCCTGCACCTTGTGTTTGTAAGGCAAACACCTTAACCATTAGGCCACCCTCTCAACACATCCAGTTCTATTCTACCTTTCTCACTTGTATAAATGTTGATAACCGTACCATGCATTTTTATTTATTTATTTATTTAACATTTATTAACTGGGAAAGTCCGACTAAGACAGAGCCTATTTTCAGCAGAGGCCCAAGGAGAAATGCTTGTCTTTGGAATGTCGGAGGAAACTGGAGTACCTGGAGGAAACCCACATGAATGCAGGGAGGACATGCAGACTCTGCACAGAAGACACCCCAGCTGACTTGCAAACCAGAGAGTTTCTTGTTGTGAGGACACAACTTTAACCACTGTACCACTGCACTGCCTCTTTGTACATTGTTACTTCAGTTTCCTAAGTCTGGTATACAGCATAGACTGCCCATACAAGTATAAACACAGCATTGATGTAGCTTGCATTTGTGATTTTTACATTGGGGTATCTGCCATACTGTTGTGTACTATCCTGTAAAGCTATGGGCAGTCCACTGACACTTTGCCAGTGCCATGGCATACTGCGCACACCTGTGGCTGGCATGATCATCCCCTTCACCTGCCTGGTGTGCTTTGATCTGCTCCCTAATTATATTTTATAACAATGTAAACATTGACACTATTTTTGAAAATGTGCCAGGATCATACGGCAGGCACCCATGGATGAATCCAAACAGTGACATTGTGTATTCAGCAGCCCAAACACACACTCAGTAAAGCTTCATGTTTATGACTGGGGACTTATGTACCTCATCTTCCAGGGCATATCCTGCATCACCAACAAGATGCCTGTGTGAGATGTCATCCTTCAGAAACCTTTGCTAGAGGTCACAGATGTGCCACATGTGAGAGTTATGATAACTGCCTGGGTAGCCTGCACGCACATTGTAGATGATACCCTGTGCACTGCAGGTGACTTAGCAGTTAATGGAGTGATACATTTTGTAGATCACATACTGACTTCCCAATTCACCAAGTAAGGTCTTTTTTTCAATCTGGGTACAGATTAAAGTCCCCCATACCTGAGGGAAATGGTCTATATCACTTAATTCCCACATGGTGCTTTCCTCTAGCTATGTGGAACCACACATGCTTGATCACATGCTGAAGCATGACATTGAGAAACTGTTGGAATATTCTTGATGCAGATGCCTGAAATTCCCCCACCAGCTGCCCATCAGATCACTGTAATGTCCTTATAGTGAAAACATGTAAAGTCACACAGGCCTTTGTGTCCACTGGGATGGGTAGTTTGGGTACACTATGATTCCTATGGAGCTGCATGCAAGTCCAACCCAAGTCCACAGTTTCTTGGATGGTAGGCAGATATGCTTGGGAACATGTGGGAGTGGCATAATTTCAAATTTTCTCAATACATCTACAAGTGCACACTAATTTCAATTTTTGGAATGGGCATACAACTGTGTACTTTAAAATATCTTGATTTTTGTCTGCATTAAGATAAGTTAAGAAGGTGGCTATTTCAAAGTTATACTCCCTGAAGTCAAAACATTACCAGTGAAAGCAGGGAGGACATTCACATTGTGTGCAGGCAAAAGGGTTACATGCTGTTCAGAAGCATGGTGACTCTCTCACACAACTATGACTGCAATCATTTTAACACATATAAGAGAATTACACTGATGTTACAACAAATCCTGGAAGGTACTACATAGGTTCATAGGTTCATAGGTTCATAGGTTGGTGCTAGGCTATCGGCCCTAGGGCCTATGCAAGCCTAGCCATAACAATTCCCAATTCCCTGAATATTTCTTCCCACAATATTTACTTCTCTGGGCCCCTGTCTATCAGGGTGACTGAAATGATCCCTGGGGTGAATTTCCTATCTCCCATCCAATCATCAAGGTTCCTTTTTGAAGAGGGCCAATTAGGCACTCTGCTTGACATGTATGAGCAGTCTATTCCAGAGTATGGGGAGTCTCTGGGTCAGGAAGCTATCCCTCCAGCATGTTTTGTTCATTGTGATGACAAGGATTAGATCCCTGGAGCGTGTGGCTCTGAGGGATTGTGATTTCTTTAAGTGGAGCATGACCAACAGCTCAGGGTTTGACATGGCCTTGTATGTTAAGCAGAGATCTACTCAGAAGTAGACAATATGCCACAGAGTATAGCTGGAGTTTTTTAGACAGTCAGCATATGGCATCTGCTTTATTTACATATATTAAAGAAGCTAGTAACAGGCATGAGACTGATCTAAAGGAGATTACTGGCAGACTAGAAAGTCAGTGACAAAAACATCTGATGCACTGAATTCCCATGTGCACCAGGGAGGGACACTGCAAAATACTGTATGATGGCTATATCTCAAACTAGATGGTCTGGAGAACTGTGGTAGGAGGAACAAACTGTGCTTTATTTATGTATAGATTTATTTATTTTTGTGTTTCACATTTGTTGACCAGGATAGTCCGAATGGATACATGTCCATTTTCAGTGGAGGCCCAGAGAGAAAAGCTCCAATCATACAGATAATAATATACACATTAAAAAGTAAAGCTTGGTTTACAGACAATAGTAGAGAATAACATACACATTAAAAAATCTAGTAAGGTAAGGTTTACAGACTATCATAGATAAAGGACATTTAGTGAAAGTCAGTATTGTGTACAGTAATATTATGTGTACGATAGTTAAGGAAAAAAATGAAATATTCAAAGGAGTGGTATGTAAAAAGAGGCAAAGCAATTACTAGAGGCTAGTTAAGTAGAGCTGATGTGATCTAGGAACTACAGAATGGAATAATCCATAGACCTCATGTAAAGGTGTCAGAAGGATGGTAGGCCTTTTTCAAAATAGGAAAATGGCTAGCAACAATAGGAACAAGTTTTATAATTTAATAATTTTATCCAGCAGGAGTTAATTAAGGCCATGAAACTTCCCATGCTACCAGCACATAGAATCACTTTTGAATCTCCTTCTAATAATCTACCCAGATGTTTTATTATCCATTTTCTCAAATAAAATGACAGAGAGCTAATAATCCAGGAAGCAAGAGCCATAGGTTTGTTCTTCAGTCTGACTGGAGTGCTGGTAAGAGTGACACCAGACTACAGGAACACTCTATTTATGAAGAGGAAGGACACTGTTTTGCAATCAGAAGGATAAGAGAAGCTGGAAGGTCCTGTTAGTTTTGCTTTCCCAATGCACGTCATATTCCCTATATAAACAAGCCTTATTGCTTTGAATTTCCAGGTGTAGTGGAGGTCTTTTTGGATTCTGTCCTCTCCCACAGTCAACAAGGGACATCAGTGATTCCAATAGTGGGTGGAATGGGAGGGGGTTGAAAAAATGACAAGAAGGAACAACTCTGTTGTTGTCAGTAAAGGGTCTGCTCAACAAAAAACATTAGACAACTGGAGTGGCTCAAGAGAAGCAAACAGCATCAGGTGTCACAGCAGAAGTGAAACAACACTTATTTTGTCCTACAGTGAAGATGATAAGTGCTGAGCTTTGATCTACCATTCAAAAAAGAAGACAGGGACAATTTTCTAACACCCAAACAGCTCCAGCTAATAGACACCTAGACAACAGTTCAGTTAAGGACTTGAGGTGGACAGCTGTAGCAAACAGGCTATCAATGCGGATGAGACATAAGTCCAAATAAGTAACATTCACAGTGCCATTAATTAGGTCTGGATTTGTTTAACCTATATTCTGATCAA
The DNA here is from genome assembly GCF_019279795.1 of Protopterus annectens. Taxonomy (NCBI): domain Eukaryota; kingdom Metazoa; phylum Chordata; order Ceratodontiformes; family Protopteridae; genus Protopterus; species Protopterus annectens. The sequence continues at coordinate 1,919,924,940 of NC_056726.1, forward strand.
ATTGTGGGGATGCATCTCCGCAGGGGAAGGGATGATTTATGAACAATAATGAGAGAGGCATAGTCTGTCAAGGGTTGTTTTTTTTTTTTGTTTTAGCCCTGCTTCTGTACATAGATCAATAAGGGGGAAAGGAGGTATCTGTTGAATACCAATATGAAAGGAGAATCTATAACTGGAGTTTAGGAAATGCTGTTTCTTTAGGGTGGAGATTCCTGAGCGAAAAGGTACTGCAGATTAGACATCAACATGAGGGGAGCCTATACTGCCCTTAATTCAGACGGCCATATTGTCATATGTAAGAATCGGCCTGAAACTTGATTAATTAAGCATGACCTCCTATTTTTATTTATTATTTAGAATTAATGGCTGTGAAGAAAGGTAAACTAGTCAACACAGCACTGCTATACAACAAACTGCCCATATGCAGCCTATATTCTCCTGTGTAATATGGAGTATTACATGTGCACTTTATGGTAGTTTCTGTCCCTATCCTAAACAGAGTGACCTCAGCACTAGAGAAGCTTTAGCTTTTTGTATAATTTTATACTTTTGGGATGATCCAATTAGTCTCCTTAAAGGAAGGGGCAGACATAAATATGGTTACAACTGACACTACAGGGACTATAGGAATATATATATCATGGCATATGAGAGGGCTTAAAACAGGGCACAAATGAATTGGCTGCTCCAGAACTGATAAAAATATTTATAAAATGTATATATATATATATATATATATATATATATATATATATATATATATAGAGAGAGAGAGAGAGAGAGAAGGATCACATGCTTTTTTTCTGCACTAGAAGAAAATAAAGAAAGCATGAAATATTAGAATGGAAGGGTGGTGGGCAGTGGTGTTAAATCAGTCAAAAGGGGAGTTGCAGTATTGACACTGTTAATGTGATGAAAGAGAATAAGTCTGATACAGTCAGTAGATGGCTAACATTAAAAGTCAAGAGAACTGGCAAATATCTTATCCTGGGTAATATTTATGGGTCCACGGAGAACAATTGTATTTACCTTCACAATTTTCAGGAAGTCTTACTATAAATGAAATTGGCTTCAATACCCTTTATTATAGCTGGAAATTTTAATTTGGGCTGGAATCCTTTATTGGATAGTCAGCCAGAGGGAACAATCAGGTTACCCAATAAAATGAGGTAGCTCAGTAGTTTTTCTTGGACTTCAGTTTATATCTCAGGTGGTATAAATTCAACCCTATAACAGTAGATTCCATCTACTTTGCTCCTACTAATGAAGTCAAATTACTCTGACAAGTTATACAAAAAAAAAAGTTTAAGTAGGTTTCCAAACAGGTATATGCAACTTCACACAGAAGTCTTTCAATTAGTTCTGACCAATTCCTCTTTTGGGAACCCTTACAGACAGTCAATGACTGCACACTATACTGGTACCGTAATCAGTAGTCAAGCAAACTCAAACATATGCATTTTGTTTAAAAACATAAAAGCATGTAACAAATGATATCACTCATATCTTTTTTTTTGGAGGGGTTGTGAGGTTTCACATCTTACCCCCCCCCCACACACACACACACACACACATTTCATGTACAAGATTTTCTTTGCAAGACAATGAATCGCTTAATGGCATTTAGGTGATTGCTCATCTATCAATAAAACACCAGTTCATTATAATGCTTCTGAAACTCCACTCACAGTTACCTGGTAGTTGCTTTATCAGGTTAAGATAAAAAAGTATAGATCCCATTCCTAATAGAAGCTAATAAAATGTCACACAAAATGATTTAAGTCTTTCTTCAATAAAATATCTGTGGGTCTTCATCATGTATATGCTGTGCAAAAACAGAAAGGAGTTTAACTAACAAGGGTCTTTAATCAGATTCATTAACTGCTCAATTCTTAAGCCACTTATATCTAATACTGTCCAGTGAACACGGAGGTACTAAGTTACATTCACTGAAAAACTAAATATTTCAGTAAATAATCTACTCAGTAAATTGAAAGATGGCATATTTCTGGTTTTATCAATATGAAGATGTCTATCAATGTACTATTTTAGGAGGTAATGTTGAATGTTGATGGCAAATGCATTATGCTAACATGCATAGTTAATTTTCCTGATTCTGGAAACACTACTATCACAGAGTATGTTTTTTATGAAACATATTTCAATGATGATTGCAGTAACATCATACAAATTAAAAATTACAATGGAAAAAAGAAAACAAATATTGGCAAGTTTTACATGAAATAAAGCATCCCATAATGTATCTTTCAAAGAATGTGTTATTTAGGACAATATACAGATAAAAGGGAACTATTTTCAAGAAAACTGCAATTGTGGAATGTTTGTCAATATCATACTGTGCCTGTCTGTCATAGATTTCATTTACAAATTATTGAAACTAAATTAGTAATAAGGGGACCCTATTCATTTTGCAGTCTAGAACTGTACTCTAGGTTTATCAAAACAGAAAGGAGAACATTTGTTTTCCACCGCCTCTCATTTTTATAAATTTGTGCAACCTAGTAAACCAGGAGTTTTGGGGCCTTTTATCACATTCAGTGGTCCAAGAAGGCAAAAAAAAAATGTCTTTATGTGTTTTGTTTTGTCTGCATCCTCCCAAGGCCTGTATCTTCTTAGTGTAATTTAACCATGTCAATTAAATGAAAATTGTTTAGTAATTGTAATCCCTAACAGCAAGATCTAAAATATCTGAACATGATCATAAGGTTATTATTATCATTAAAGACAAGTATATATTGGCATATTGTGTATTTACACTCATGCCTGTGTTTTTTATGCATTTGTGTGTGCATACATATTTTAGCGCGTGTGTGTGTGTGTGTGTGTGTGTGTGTGTGTGTGTGTGTGTGTGTGTATGCTTTCTTGGATCACAAGTTTCTTGTATATTATATACCATCTATATTAAAATAGCAAAATTGTCAGCTATCATATAATAAAGCTTTGTTTGGTAAATTAATACAGTTTTGTTAGTTTTCCTACCTATATATGAAGGCATTTTTTTCTAAACAAAAGCTTAATTTTTGTTATGCATTTTCTTAGATATTTTAGTGTTATTTGTTAGGCTTTACTTTTCTAAATTGGATTCTCTACCTTGGAAGTGAATGAATGTTTTATTTGAACTTACGCAGACCAGATGCATTTATTTCCATCTTCTTGAATTTCGACTGGAAAATTATTCGATTCTACTTCATTGTTTGCTTTCTGATAAACAGTGTCAGGAAAGAAGATTAAATAAGTGCATCTCACAAGCCTGAGATCTCCTACAATGCTTTCAGAAAGAAGTAGTATGTAATTAAACTGCCAACACAGTTAAATAAGTTTACTTGTTTGCTCATTATTCAGAGAGCCACTGTCTTGCATTGAACCTTGATGATTTAACAAGGCTTTGCCAGAGTTTTTATTCATTATCACCTATAGCACCTTGTTATACTATTTCTGCTTCATATCAGCAGTTCCTTATGCCATTATAAAACTGAAGTATGCTTCTTTGTTCGACAGATTTGTCATTAAATGATAGAAACATTTAAAAAGAAAGGGTGTTAGAAACAAAAAAAATATAATTGCATACACTTTAATGGAAATACTTCGCACTGTTTGCAGCTTGAACAAATTTTCATATAATAATTCCTATTTTTGCAACTTAGTAAGTTAAATTTTTTACTTATTATCTTCATACTTTCTTCACTGGGTCAGGGAACTGATCCAGATCCCTTTTCAGACGTGACCTGGGCCAAAGTGTGAGTATTTTCTAAAGCAAATGAGCTGTAAAGTACTACTTGGTATCATCTGAAGCTCAGTGACTTAGAATCTGCTGCTTACCATCATCTGAAGCCTTAGCACAAAGGAAAAGGCTGACTTGTACTTTACCATGTACATTATGAGAAACACTGAGTGTTTTTCATATTGTTAATTGTACAGTTATGGATAATTCCTATTTTTTCAGTAATTGCAAAGAAAAAACTTTAACAAGAGGAAGTCCAAAAGGAAAACAGGTCAAGGATGATGCAAAAGTAATAAAAATACTAGAAGAAGCATGCAGACTACCACGTTGGAAAGCATAAAACTTTCATTCACGCAAGTACAAGTGCTTTTGGAAAATCCTTCATCAGGTTCATGCATGGTGGTCTGTGCTTCTTCCAGCAATTTTCAGTAATTGCATAAAAATCCATAAAAGGATTCCTTGAAAATGAAAGACAAATACATGTCTGTATTGTACTTCTGTGAAGATGCAGGATGTTGTTGTATATGAAAATGTACTAAAAAATAAGTTAGAATTTTTTTAGACCTCACATAATTAAATTCTAAATATTTTTCTTTTATTCTGTTGCCATTATAAAGATTTTATTTTCTGAGCAACATTACTATTTTCCATTTTTAACATCATTTGTTGTTCAGAATCTACATACACTTGTTTAGCTAATCCTATTTTACTCTTATTCAGGAAAAAGCTTATCATGTCACAACTGGCATCAATGGGTTAAATTAACAATACCAATTTCTTTTTTTAATATGGATGTTTTTTATATCACTCTTAGCTCCCATTCTTTGTTCAATGTCAGGACCCTCCTGGAAAACTGTCCCATTTTTTGCCCATCAACAGGAAAGGAGTTGACTGGGTGGAACTGCAATTGAGGCAGCTATTATTGGTGGATCAAGGGTTTTTCTTGAAGAGCAGGATGGTGAGACCCAATACTCTGTTCATGATCATTGTCCCTCAGTTCTGCAAGGGAAATTATCAGAATCAGCTGTACCTCTTCCCTCAAGCATAGTAAGTGATTTCTCTGGTGTTCATTGGAGAAATCACACTTCACTGAGTGCTACCCAGCACACTACACTCTCTCCACTCACTGGAGAGATGAGCAGGTTTCACTGTGTGCTACACAAGAACAATGCATCCTCTCCATTCACTGGAGAGATTAGCAGGCATCACTGTGTGCTACACAAGAACAGTGCACCCTATCCACTCACTGGAGAGATGACCAGGCTTCAGTGTGCGCTACCCAAGTACTCTACACCCTCTAAACTAACTGGATAGATAAGCAGAATTCAGTGAGGGCTACACAAGCACACTACACACCCTCAACTCACTGAAGAGATGAGAAGGCTTTGTTGTGAGGTAAATCAGCAGAAGACACCCTCTCCATTCACTGTAGAGATGAGCAGTCTTTACTGTGTGCAACCCAAGCACAATACACCCCATTCACTCACTGGAGAGATTAGCAGGCTTTACTGTGTGCTACCACAGCACTGTACAGCCTTTCAGCTCACTGGAGAGATGAGCAGGCTTCAATGTCTGCTAACCGAGCACATTACACCATCTACACTCATTGGAGAGATGAGCAGGCATCACTGTGTGATACCAAAGCATACTACACCCTCTCCACTCACTGCAGAGATGAGCAGGCTTCACTGTGTTCTACCCAAGCACACTACACCCTCTGCACTCACTGGAGAGATGAGCACCTTTCACTTTGTGGAACCCAAGCATACTACACCCTCACCACTCACTAGAGATATGACCAGGCTTCATTGTGTGCTACCCAAGCACTCTACGTCCTCTCCACTCATTGCAGAGATGAACGGGCTAAAATGTGTGCTACCCATAGACACTGCATTTCTCCACTCAATGGAGAGATGAGCAGGCTTCACTGTGTGCTACCCCAGTAGAGTACACCATCTCTCACTCACTGAAGAGAGAGCAGACTTCACTATGTGCTACCCCAGCACACTACACCCTCTCTACTCACTGGAGAGATGAGCAAGCTTCACGGTGTGCTACCCAAGCAAACTATTCCCTCTCCACTCACTGAAGAGATGAGCAGGCTTCACTGTGTGCTACCCAAGCAGACAGCACACCCTCCACTCACTGGAGAGATGAGAAGGCTTCACTGTGTGCTACCCCAGCACAGTACACCCTCTCCACTCACTGGAGAGATGAGCAGGCTTAACTGCGTGCTACCCAAGGATACTACACCCTCTCCACTGAATGGAAAGATAAGCAGGCTTTACTGTGTGCAACCCAAGCAGACTGCACCCTCTCCACAGAATGGAGAGAAGACCAGGTTTCATTATGTGGTACCCAAGCACTCTAAACTATCACCTCTCTCTAGAGAGTTACACAGGCTTCACTGTCTACTATCTAAGCACATTACAACCTCTCTACTCACTGGAGAGCTGAGCAAGCTTCATTGTGCACTACACCAGCACACTACTCCATCTCTAGTCACTGGAGAGATGAGCAGGCTTCACTGTGTGCTACAAAAATACACTACACCCTCTCAACTCACTGGAGAGATGAGCAGAAATCACTGAGTGATACCCAAGCACACAAAACCCTCTCCACTCACTGGAGAGATAAGCAGGCTTTACTGTGTGCTACCCAGGTACACTACACCCTCTCTACCCATTGGAGAGGTAAGAAGGCTTCACTGTCTACTACCCCAGCACACTACACCCTCTCCATTCACTGGAGAGATGAGCAGGCATCACTTTTTGCTACCCAAGCATTCTACACCTCTTCCACTCACTGGAGAGATGGCAGGCTTCACTTTGTGCTCCTTAGAACACTACACTACACACTCACAACTCACTAGAGAGATAACTGTGTGCTATTCAAGCACATTACTCCCTCTCCACTGACTGGAGAGATGAGCAGGCTTCACTTTGTGGTATGAAACACATGACACCCTCTGTACTCACTGGAGAGAGGATCAGGCTTCACTGTGTGCTATGAAAGTACACTACTCCCACTCCACTCACTGGAGAGATGAGCAGGTTTTACTGTGTGCTACCCAAGCACACTACACCCTCTCCACCCATTGGAGAGATGAGCAGGATTCATTGTGTACTACCCCAGCACACTACTCCCTCTCCACTCACTGAAGAGATGAGTAGGCTTCACTCTGTGCTACCCAAGAATTCTACACCTGTTCCACTCACTGGAGAGATGGCAGGCTTCACTCTGTGCTACCCAAGCATTCTACAACTGTTCCACTCACTGGTGAGATGGCAGGCTTCACTTTGTGCTCTCCAGTACACTACACACTCTCAATGCACTAGATAGATGACCAGGCTTCACTGTGTGCTATCCAAGCACACTTCTCCCTCTCCACTCACTGAAGAGATGAGCAGGCTTCATTGTGTGGTACAAAACACACAACACCCTCTCCACTCACTGGAGAGATGAGCAGACTTCACTGTGTGCTTACAAAAGCACACTACACCCTCTTCACTCACTGGAGAGATGAGCAGGGTTCACTGTTTGCTACCAAAGCACTGTACACCCACTGCACTAACTGGAGTGATAAGCAGTCTTCACTGTGTGCTACCCAATCACACTGCACCCTCACCCTCAATAGTGAGATGAGCAGGAATCACTGAGTTATACCCAAGCACACTAAACCCTCTCCACTCACTGGAGAGATGAGCAGGCTTCACTGTGTACTACCCCAGCACACTACACCCTCTCAATTCACTGGAGAAATTAGCAGGCTTCACTGTGTGCTACCCAAGCATTTTACACCTGTTCTACTCACTGGAGAGATGGCAGGCTTCACTTTGTCCTCCCCAGAACACTACACACTCTCAACTCACTAGAGAGATGACCAGGCTTCACTGTGTGCTATCCAAGCACACTACACCATCTCCACTAACTGGAGCGATGAGCAGGCATCACTTTTGATTCCCTACTACACTGCACCCTATACACTCACTGGCGAGGTGAGCAAACTACACTGTGTGCTACTCCAGCACAGTACACACTCTCGTCTCACTGGAGAGATGAGCAGGCTTCATTGTGTGCTAGCAAAGCAGACTATTCCCTCTCCACTGACTGGAGAGATGAGCAGGCTTCACATTGCCCTTCCCAAGCACACTACACACTCTCCAATCACTCAAAAGATGAGATGTATTCTTTGCCTGCAACCCCAGCAGACTACACACTCTATAGTCACTGGAGAGATTAGCAGTGTTCACTGTGTACTACCAAAGCACAATACACCCTCTCCACTCACTGGAGACATGAGCAGGCTTCACTGTGAGGTAAAGCAGCACACAACACCCCATCCACTCACTGGAGAGATGAGCAGGTTTAACCATGTGCTAACCCAGTAAAGTACACCCTATCAGCTCACTGGAGAGATGAGCAAGCTTCACTGCGTGCTTCCCCAGGACACTACACCCTCTCCACTCACTCACTGGAGAGATGAGCAGACATCTCTGTGTGATGCCAAAGCACAGTACACCCTCTCCACTCACTGGAGAGATGAGCAGGCTTCACTGTGTTCTACCCAAGCACACTACACCCTCTCCACTTAGTGGAGAGATGAGCAGGTTTCACTTTTGATACCATAGTACACTACACCCTCTCCACTCACTAGAGAGGTGAGCAGGCTTCACTGTGTGCTACCCAAGCAAACAACTCCCTCTCCACTCACTGGAGAGATGGGCAGGCTTCATTGTGTGCTACACAAACAGACAACACTCCCTATACTCACTGGAGAGAAGGGCAGGCTTCACTGTATGCTACCCAGAACAGTACACCATCTCCACTCACTGTAGAGATGAGTGGTCTTCACTGCATGCTACCAAAGCAGACTACACCCTCTCAACTGACTGGAGAGATGAGCAGGCTTCCCTGTATGATACTCAAGTAGACTACAGCCTCTGCACTCACTGGAGAGATGAGCAGATTTCACTATGTGGTACCCAAGCACAACATTCTCAACTCACTAGAGAGATGAGCAGGATTTACTGTAAACTAACCAAGCACACTACACCCTCTCCACTCACTGGAGAAATGAGCAGGCTTCACTGTGTGCTAAAAAACACACACAGCACCCTCTCCACTCACTAGAGAGATAAGCAGGCATCACTGAGTGATACACAAGCACAATAGACCCTCTCCACTCACTGGAGAGATGAGCAGACTTCACTGTGTATTACCCAAGAAAATTAAACCCTCTCCACTGACTGGATAGATGAGCAGGCTTTTCTGTGTGCTTCCCAAGCAGACTACACCCCCTTCACTCACTGGAGAGATGAGCAGGCTTCACTGTGTGTTATCCAAGCAGACTACACCCTCTCCACTCCCTGGAGAGATGAGCAGGCTTCACTGTGTGATACTCAAGCAGACTACACCATCTCCATTCACTGGAGAGATAAGCAAGATTTACTGTGTGCTGGCCAAGCACACTGCACCCTCTCCTCTAAGTGGAGAGATGAGCAGGCTTCATGTTTGATACCATAGTACGCTGCACCCTCTCCACTCAATGGAGATGTGAGCAGACTACACTGTGTGCTACTCTAGCACACTACTCCCTATCTTCTCACTGGACAGATGAGCAGGCTTCACTTTGTGCTACCAAAGCAGACTATTCCCTCTCCACTCACGGCAGAGATGAGCAGGCTTCACTTTATGTTACCCAGGCACACTACACCCTCTCCACTCACTGGAGAGATGAGTAGGCTTCACTGTGTGCTAACCCAGCAAACTACAACCTCTCTAGTCAGTAGAGAGACTACCAGACTTCACTGTGTGTTACCCAAGCACAATACACCCTCTCCACTCACTGGAGAGATGACCAGGGTTCACTGTGTGCTACTCAAGGACTCTTCATCCTCTACACTTACTGGATAGATGAGCAAACTTCACTTTGTGCAACAGAAGCACACTACATACTCTCAATTCACTGAAGAGATGAGACGGCTTCACTGTGAGGTAAAGCAGCACACAACTCCCTCTCCACTCACTGGAGAGAAGAACAGGCTTCACAGTGTGCTATGCAAGCAGACTACACCCTATCCACTCGCTGGAGAGATGAGCAGGCTTCACCATGTGCTACCCCAGCATGAAACTCCTTCTCAGCTCACTTGAGAGAAGAGCAGGCTTCACTGTGTGCTACCCAGTACACTACACTATCTCCACTCACTGGAGAGATGAGCACACTTCACTTTGTACTACACAAGCACAGTATCCCCTCTCCACTTACTGGAGATATGAACAGGCTACACTGTGTGCTACTCAAGCACTCTACAAAGTCTCCACTCATTGGAGAGATGAACAGGCTTCACTGTGCGCTACCACAGCACACTACATCTCTCCACTGAATGGAGAGGTGAGCAGGCTTAACTGTGTTCTAATCAAGCGCACTACACCACCTCAACTCATTTAAGAGATGAGCAGGCTTCACTGTGTGCTACCCCAGAACAGTACACCATCTCCACTCACTGAAGAGGTGAGTAGATTTCACTGTGTGCTACCACAGCATACTACAGCCTCTCTACTTAATGGAGAGTTTAGCAGGCTTCACTGTGTGCTACCCAAACAGACAACAAACCCTCCACTCACTGGAGAGATGGGCAAGCTTCACCATGTGCCACCCCAGCACAGTACACCCTCTCCACTTACTGGAGAGATGAGCAGTATTCACTGCATGCTGCTGAAGCACACTACACCCTCTCCCCTGACTGTAGAGATGACCAGGCTTCACTGTGTGCCACCAAAGCACACTACATGCTCTCTACTAATTGGAGAGATGAGCAGGCCTCACTATGTGCTACCCAAGCAGACTACACCCTCTCTACTCATTGGAGAGATGAGCAGGTTTTATTATGTGGTACCCAAGCCCTCTAAACTCTCACCACTCACTAGACAGATTGGCAGGACTCACTGTGTACTAACCAAGCACACTACATCCTCTCCACTCACTGGAGAGATGAGCAGGCTTCACTGTGTGCTACACAGCACACTACACCCTCTCCACTCATTGGAGAGATGATCAGGCTTCACTGTGTGCTACCCCAGCATACTACACCATCTAGACTCACTGGTGAGATGAGCAGGCTTCACTGTGTTCTACCCAAGCATTCTACACCTGTTCTACTCACTGAAGAGATGAGGAGGCTTCTATTTGTGCTCCCCAGCAGACTACACACTCTCACCTTACTAAAGAGAAGACCAGGCTTCACTGTGTGCAATCCAAGCACACTACTCCATCTCCACTCACTAGAGAGATGAGCAGGCTTCTCTGTATTGTACGAAAGTGCACTACACCCTCTCCACTCACAGGACAGATGAGCAGGCTTCACTGTGTGCTACCCAATCACTGCACACTGGCTCCACTCACTGAAGAGATGAGCAGGCTTCACTGTGTGCTACCCAAGCACACTACACCCTTGCCACTCAATGGAGAGATCAGCAGGCCTCAATATGTCCTACCCCAGCACTCTACACTCTCTCCACTTACTGGAAAGATGAGTAGACTTCTCTGTGTGCTTCTCAAGCAGACTACACCCCTTTACTCACTGGAGAGATGAGCAGGGTTCACTATGTGCTATCCAAGCACTCTACACCCTCTCCAATCACTGAGGAGATGAGCAGGCTTCACTGTGTGCTATGCAAGCACACTACACCCTCCACACTCACTTTAGAGATAAGCAGGCATCACTGTGTGATACACAAGCACACTACACTCTCTCCAGTCACTGGTAAGATGAGCAGGATTCACTGTGGGCTACCCAAGCACACTACACCCTCTCCACTAACTGGAGAGATGAGCAGGCTTAACTTTTGATACCCTAGTATACTACACCCTTTTCACTCACTGGAGAGACGAGCAGACTACACTGTGTGCTACTCCACCACACTACACCCTCTTTTCTCACAGGAGAGATGAGCAATCTTCACTGTGTGCTACCCAAGTAGACTATTCCCTCTCCACTGACTGGAGAGATGGGCAGGCTTCACTGTGTGCTACCCCAGCACACTACACCCTCTCCACTGACTGGTAAAATGAGCAGGCTTCTCTGTGTGCTTCCCAAACAGACTACACCCTAGCCATTCACTGGAGAGATGAGCAGGATTCACTGTGTGCTACCCAAGCACACGACACCCTCTACATTTACTGGATAGATGAGCAGACTTCACTCTGTGCTACACAAGCACACTACACACTCTCAACTCACTGAAGAGATGAGCAGGCTTCACTGTGAGGTAGAGCAGCAGACAACAACCTATCCACTCACTGGAGAGATGAGCAGGCTTCACTGTGTGCTACCCAAGCAGACTACACCCCATCCACTCACTGGAGAGATGAGCAGGCTTCACTGTGTGCTACCGCAGTACACTACACCCTCTCCACTTACTGGCAAGATGAGCAGGGATCACTGTGTGATACCAAAGCACACTACACCCTCTCCACTCACTGGAGAGATGAGCAGGCTTTGATGTGTTCTACCCAAGCACACTACATTCTCCCCACTCACTGGAGACATGAGCACACTTCACTTTGTGCTACCCAAGCACACTGCACCCTCTCCACTCACTAAAAATATGACCAGGCTTCACTGTGTGCTACCCAAGTACTCTACAGCCTCTCCACTCATTGGAGAGATGAACAGGCTTCACTGTTTGCTAGCCCAGCACACTACATGTCTCCAGTCAATGGAGAGGTAAGCAGGCTTAACTATGAGCTAATCAAGCACACTACACCACCTCAACTCATTGGAGAGATGAGTAGGCTTCACTGTGTGCTAGCCCAGCACAGTACACCATCTCCACTCAGCAAAGAGGTGAGCAGGCTTCATAGTGTGCTACCGCAGCACACTACACCCTATCTACTCACTGGACAGATGAGCAGGCTTCACTGTGTGCTACCCAAGCAAATTACTCCCTCTCCACTCCCTGGAGAGATGAGCAGGTGCTACCTAAGCAAACAACACACCCTCCACTCACTGGAGAGATGGGCAGGCTTCACCGTTTTCTACCCCAGCACACAGTACACCCTCTCCATTCACTGGAGAGATGAACTGTCTTCACTGCTTGCTACCCAAGCACACTACACCCTCTCCACAAACTGGAGAGATGAGCTGACATCACTGAGTGACACTCAAGAACACAGCACCCTCTCCACTCACTGGAGAGATGAGCAGACTTCACTGTATGCTAAAAGAATTCACTACACCTTCTACACTCACTGGAGAGATGATCCGGCATCACTGAGTGATACTCAAGCACACAACACCCTCTCCACTGACTGGAGAGATGAGCAGTCTTCACTGTGTGCTACCCAAGCAGACTACAGCCCGTCCACTCAATGGAGAGACGGGCAGGCTTCACTTTGAGATCCCCATCACACTACACCCTCTCCACTCAATGAAGAGATGAGCAGGCTTCACTATATCCCACCCTAACACTCTACACCCCCTCCACTCACTGGAGAGATTATCGGGCCTCACTGTGTGATATTAAAGCACACTACACCCTCTTCATTCACTGGAGAGATGAGCAGGAGAGATGAGCAGATTTCACTGTGTGCTACCCAAGCACACTACACCCTACCCACTCCAAGGAGAGATGTGAAGGCTTCACTGTGTGCTACCCAAGCTCTCTACACCCTCTCTTCTCACTGGAGAGATGTGCAGGCTTCACTGTTTGCTACCAAGCAGACTATTCCCTTTCCACTCACTGGAGAGATGAGCAGGTTCACTTTCTGTTACCCAAGCACACTACACCCTCTCCACTCACTGGAGAGAAGAGCAGGGTTCACTGTGTACTACCCAACCACACTACACCCTCTCCGCTCACTGGATAGATGAGCAGGCTTCACTGTGTGCTACCAAAGCACACTACTCCCTACCCACTCCATGGAGAGATGAGAAGGCCTCACTGTGTTCTACCCAAACAGTCTACACCCTCTATACTCAAGGGAGAGAAGGCCAAGCTTCTCTGCATGCTAACAAAGCACACTACTCCATCTTCACTCACTGAGGCAATGAACAGGCTTCACTGTGTACTACCCAGGCAAAATACACCCTCTAAACTCATTGGAGATATCAGCAGGTTTCACTGTATCCTTTACCAAAACAGAAGAAAGTTCCACTGCATTGTGCCAATATACTTTTAATAAAAAGAAAGCTTTCAGACAAAACTCCACTTTATCATTGGTTCACTTTGACTGTTTATATATATTTGTGTGAACCTGTGAGTGTTGGCCTTCCATGTACACAATGTCACAGCCTACTACTTCTTTGAAAGATGTTCCTAAAACCTTGCAGAATTTTCTGGAAAGAGATGATCTATTGTTGGACTGTAGAGTTACAATGGTGGATGGAACTACAAAGAATATGCATATGACCTCTGAAAAAAATGAAAAAAATGAATTTTTGACCGCTAAAAGCTCTGGAGAACAAGGTAAAAACTTTTAAAAGATTGCAATGGCAGAGGTTTAGCTTCAATATGTATTTGGAACTAGGCATAGTTCCACGAGGGCTTTGTGTCATTAACATGCCTTCTTATGGCAATTTATATCCAGAACTTCTTGAAAAATGGCAAGAGCTAAACATTAATCTCAGTCTAAATTACATGTGACTGATGAATGATTTTTTTTCTGCCTAAAGAGGATGAATTATGCAAAGCAATTGAGGAAATGGAAAGAAATATTTCTAGCTCAGCCTTGTTTCAACAGTATTTGGGTTTTTATGATGAAATGTTAAAAAGACTAACTGCCTTCGATAGCCAGCTTGAAGGCATTAAGAGCAAAAAAATATATAAACACATCTCAGATTTCAATAATGGACAGATCTACTCCTGGCCAAAACATATTGTCATTAATCAACCTCAAATTCACTAGACTTCTAATGCCCGTTGCTCTATGTATGAGCTAGACACTTTCACTGCTGAAACAAATCAACTCACATCTTCAACCAATACTCCAGCAATGCTTCAATGTGATACTGCTTCTGGCCAATCAAATGAAGAGGGAGAGGTTACAAATGAGGCTCTAACGTCAGCACCTCCAGCTGAACATATAATACGGAGGAAAGAGAAGCTTGACCAATGGCTTTTTATAACCAATAATAGTGAAAACCACAAAGTAGGACAGAATCCTACTTTTTTAGAGGGGAACAAATTCATCACCATCAAGTTACTGGAGCAAGTGGTTCGAAAGGATCGCGATGGCTCCAGACCCTGTTCACAATCCAGGGGAAGACCGAGACAAGGCCCAATCACTCGTAGCAGGCGCAACAAGTAACAGCAGAGATTGGTGAGACTGATATTCATAAGACTCTTGAAAGGAATTACTCAAATGAACTTTTCACTTTAAAATGTATACAACATGTTGTTTATTGTGACACTGAGCAAAACAAATTTTATATAGACTCAGTCGATAAGCAAATTAATATGGTAGAGTTGTCTGAAATTGCTTGCACAATATGTTCCGATGGTTCATGAAAGGCAGAAATGGCCATAAATGCTCTTGCGGAAAAAAGAGGTTTGAATGATGTAAATGGGTGTAACGTAATGAATTCTAAGTATAATGAAGGGATACAGAGCTCTACGAATGCCACTGATAACAACATAGAAAGACATAAAGAGAATGAGTCTAGTGAACTTTATGTTTTAAAATGTATACAACCTGTTGTTTACAGTGACATTGAACAAAATGAATTGTGTATAGGCTATACAGATAAGCAAATTAATATGGTAGAGTTGCCTGATATTGTTTATAACATAGGTTCTGATGGTGCATGAAAGGCAAAAATGGCCATAAATGCTTTTGTGGACAAAACAGGTCTGAGTGATGCAAATGGGTGTAACATAGAGAATTCTATGCATAATGAAGGGATACGGAGCTCTACAAATGTTACTGATAACAATATAGAAAGTCATAAAATAAATGAGTCTAGTGAATTATTTATACGACAAGCAGCGCTTACTCGTAAGATAAGAGAAAAACAAGTATTACGTAATAGGGTTGATAATTTAGAGTTGTTTGAAAAAACGTTTGAATTTAATGCTTCAGCTGTGACTAACAAATTGAGTGATGATAATTATAGTCCCATGGATACTGTTTGTCCTTTAAATAGCATTGTACTTACAAATGTTACAATTCATAGTATGGCTAAACAAGATATATTAATGAATGCACATACTTTAAGCCAGTTAAATGGAAATAATTTCATTACACCTAGTTCTTCTGACTTAATTGTGAATAATGCTGCAGTTACAAATGTTCAGGTTTGTACTATAGATGAACAAAATAAGTTAGTTAATGCATATGCTACAAGCCAGTTACATGGAAATGAAAATAATTCTGCTATGATTAATTCTTTTGACTCAATGAATGGTACAGAAACAATCAATGGCATCATTGTAAGTGACCCTTCTCATCATTGTGTAATGAATAGAAAAAAAAGAATATCTTTGGAAAGCAGTGTCACACAGAATAACCATACTGGTGTGCTACATAATGATTCACCTTTTGATTCAATAAGAAGACATTTTGTGATAAATTTATCTGATTATTAGTTAAATGAAATTGAATTTTCTTTGTTTTCAAAAGGTCTTAAATTCATTCCAGTGTGTACAGATAATGTAGTAAATGCAACGACTGACTAAAAATTGTTCACACATAACTTAAACTTGAAAAACATCTATAAAGATTCTGGTTCTAGCACAGTTAATGAATGCAAAAGAAGTAGCATGTTTATACCCTGTAGTGATCCAGTAATCACTGTATTTAATGATATATGTGAGAAACAAATTAGAGAAATTTATGATCTTAATCATTATAAAAAAACATATAATCTGACCAAAGAAACTACAGCAGTTCAGAACCTGCAGAGTTATAAGAACTTGATAATAAAAGAAGCTGATAAAGGTGTCAGTATAGAGCTTATGAATACAACAGATTATCTTAAAGCCATGGATGACTTAGTCTCTGATAGATTTAAATTGATAACAGATAAAAATATTAATGAGATCATTACTAAAATTAATATGGCCATATACGATTTACAATTATTAGGTGATATAGATATTGATACATTTAATTTGTTTACTGTTCCATGTCCTACAATACCCATCCTTTATGGCCTCCCAAAGGTACATAAATCAAGGGATAAACCACCCATGAGGCCCATTGTATCAGGTCAGGGATGGGCTACTGAGCCTTTATCTGTACATCTTGAGAAAGATCTGAAAGGTTATTTGACCAATGTATCTAGTTATATTAAAGATACTTTAGATTTCCTCACACAGCTATACAAATGGTACAATGAAAATTTAGAAAAAGATTTCTTATTAGTGATATTAGATATAAACTCTCTTTTTATGGTGATTCCAAATTAATATGGAATAGAGAAAATAAGAGAAATACTCTTGGGATGTGGCCCACCTTCCTGCCAGATGTATAGAAACAATATGTGAGATTTTGGAGTTAGTTCTACAAAATAATGTATTTGTGTTTAACAAACAATCCAACAAGTTTCTGGAATAGCTATGGGGACAGCGATTGCTAATACTTATGCGAAATTGACTATAAGCAGATGGGAAGAAGTAAATGTTTTTGGTCAAGCTAACAAAGATGCATGCAAAATATTATTCTACAAACATTTTATGGATGATATTTTTCTAGTATGGCATGGTACAATTGATGAATTAATACGTTTCCATTCTTATTTGAATAATGTAAATGACTTTCTAAAATTTGAAATAAATTATTCAGAATCAAATATAAGTTTTCTGGATGTTACTCTGTCTAAAAATGAGATTGGGTTGGACACTACCATCTATAGGAAAGATACACAAGCAAATAAATACTTACATAAAACCAGTATACATGCTAGGCGTGTATTTAAGGGTATACCTAGAGGGAAGTACCTACGTGTGAGTAGGTTAAATACTCGAGATGAGGTATGCCTTAAACCGATGCAAGATATGACAGATGAGCTCCTGGAAAGAGGATATAACTCAAATGATTTAGAGGTGGCCAGAAATGAAGTCATATCTATGAGGCAAGGGAGAGCGAGGGCTTACTTTTCCAACCAAGGTAGTACTACAACTACACAATCATTACCCGACAGTAACTTGAGGTACTTAATGACCTATAGTAGAACAAATAAAAGTATAGAAAAAATTATTAGAAATAATTGCTACATACTAAAGGCTTTGCCAGGTTATGGTAAACGGATTCCAGATAAGCCATACTTTACTTACAGGAACTGTAATAGTTTAAAGAAACATCTATGTTATAAAGATTTTGGATTGAATAGAATAGAATGTATGAAGTATAAGAAAGGCATTTATCCTTGCCATAATTGTGCATGTTGTGCTAATATAATTACAATAACTGAATTTATACATCCTAATAATGGGAAGATATTTGAACTTTTTTATACAGCTACATGTAACACCAGTAATGTGGTTTATTTAGCATTATGACAACAATGTTCATATTTTTATGTTGGTAAGTCAACCAGAAGGTTGAGGGATAGGATAACTGAACATAAATTGGAAATAAGAAGGAAAGTGGTTACAAATTCTCTAGCCCAACATATACAAGAGACGGATACATCATATTGTTTTTCTTTTTGTGTAATAGATATTTTAACTGCTAATATTAGGCATGGGAACTTAGTGAATAGATTAGATAATAGGGAGTATGACTGGATTACTCGCCTACATGCCGAGATATACTCTGGTTTAAATAAGCAGTTTACTATTAAACCTATTTTGAAAAAAAGGCAACAACAAATAAAATAATTAAGGCATGAGTACTTCCATATTTTGAATATTCGTATATATATTTCGCATACCTGATATGGTGTATTATATATGAGAATGGATGTTTGTCTGTATTTATGTGTACTTTCTTACTTCAGTTCTGTATGTATATGACTTGACATAATGTTCAGCAATATATTGTGCTTGCCATTAGTCCTATACTGTTGAAGTTTTAGAACTAATTTGCTGCATTATAATTAAGTATTTACCATTATATATGAATACATATTTCTTTAACATATATTTCTCTGGGCTATTTATGTAGAATATATGTAAGCAAATGAAGTAAATGTGCTTATGTTAATCCTGTTTAGTAATAATAAATAATTCTAAAGTCAATGAATGGAGTGTTACATATTTCTTTTAAGACTTTTCAGTGCAAAATCTGATTGATTGTTGCTTTTAATGGCTTAATTAAGCCTAATTTATGATAGGTAGGCTGTGTCATGTGCTTATTGGATTTTTAATTCTAAAGGATGTGATATCCGGATGAGAATTTTATTAACACTGAAGAAGGACTTTTGTCTGAAAGATTTGTTGTGGTGCTTTATGTTCTTTGTTGTTGGTTCCACTTCATCATTGGTTCACTTTGTGATTCTTTCAGTGTATCCTTCCCCAGCACATTACACTATCTCAACTTACTGGAGAGATGAGCAGGCTTCACTGTGTTCTACCCCAGCACACTACACCATCTTCACTCACTAAATAAATGAGCAGGCATAACTGTGTGCTACTCAAGCACACTGAACCCGCTCCACTTACTGGAGAGATAAGCAGGCTTCACTCTGTGCTACCCCAGCACCATACTCCCTCTCCACTCACTGGAGAGGTGAGCAGACTACACTGTGGGCTACCCCAGCATACTACACCCTCTCTACTCTGTTACACTGTATTGTACACCAGCACACTACAACACATTTACTTACTGGAGAGATGAGCAGGCTTCACTGTGTGCTAAGCTACCCAAGCACACTACACCTTCTCCTCTCACTGGAATGATAAACAGGCTTCACTGTGGGCTACCCAAGTGCACTACACCCTTTTGACTCACTGGAGAGATAAGCATGCTTCATTATGTGCCACCCCAGCACACTACATCTTCTACACTCACTGGAGAGATGAGCTGGCTTCACTTCATGCTACCCAAGTACACTACACCCACTCTGCTCATGGTAGAGATGAGCAGGCTTCACTGTCCTTACCCTACCACACTATACCCCCTCTACTCACTGGAGAGATGAGCAGGCCACACAGCTTAACTCCTATCCCTAACTGCCTGACTTTTCTAATGTCAGGGCTGCTAATTGAATCCTAATCCCCTTAGTCACAACACTATCCCTCTATGCCAAGAAGTGAGCTCATTATGTTGGTAATTCCTAATGCTGCTTACTATTATGTTCTTATGCATCATAGTTTCTCAAATAACTCCAGTTATTAGACATATTATCTGTTTAAGCAAAGTACAATATGTAAAACTGCATATAGGAAGCTAGAAAGAATGAAAGAAAGAAAAAAAGAATTCCTATTAAATGGACATTAGCTGAAGATTATTGATAATGTATTGGTTTTCTCACTATTAAACTGGAACTCTGTGCTGAAATCTTATCATTAGAGCACAATGGGCTTTTAATAATGTATTTGACAAAAACTCAGTCTGTTTTGATTTCTCTTTCTTTAGCAACTTCTTGCATTAAGGTTGGAGATTTGTCCATGAATAATTCTGTGAATCATAGCTTTACACTTGGTCAGTTCAATATGGAATACATATATATCACGCATGTCTATGTGAGCGTCACATTGATGTCCTCATATAATACTATTACTTTTGTTACCCTTGCTAAAAGCCTATGAAATTCCTTCAAATATATCACACTGGCTCTTTTAATAATTTCTGTTAAAATGCATGCTTTTAAAAAAATACGAGTTTGCCTATTTCTATGTTACTTTAGTGAATTCAGTGTATCTTTTTAAATATTTTTCTTCTTATATGTAAATCAGAGAAGGAGAACTCTGCCCATTAATATTGTATAAAACAATTCAGCAATTAATACGATTTGCTCAATATTTTATGTATAATATAGGGCTCATGTCTTGTTCTAAATATCTATATCCGTATTTTTCTAATCTCACTTTTGTATTAATAATTTAAAATAGTAATTCGTTTAAATATAGAAGTGTTTCCTGATGCCTGTGCTAAATTTCACTGATTTGAATTTGCAATGGGTTACTGCTAGTTAATAAACAAGTTTTAAAATCTAATCTCAATCCATCAAATATATAATCATCCTTGGAAAATGTCATGCATAAATAATAAGAACCCACTCATCAATCTGTTTATAATGACGTATTTTAATTTTTCAGTCTTATGTAGACTGCATCATTTTACAATATTGTTGTGCATTGTGCTTAAGCGTTAAGGTGTTTAGTATTCATTATCTTTCTTTCAAAAGTACAAGATGCATGACTACATAGTCTCAGACATATCACATAAGTTACTTGCAAAGCAAAGCAAAATTTATAGATATTCAAATGCAGATTTTATTCCTTCTCATAAGTATTTCTGTGCCTTTTCATATTACTGCTGAATTATGTAAATTTTATTTGCATATGCTAGTTGTTTCATATTCAAAGTATTCCCATGTTTCATTCATAAAATCCCTGTGTTAAAAATCAAATATGCAAGAATCGATACTTTATTTTTCAAAATAAATTATTGTGTACTAAGGAGGAAAATATAATTTATGTACTTATGATGCCATATTAAATCTTTAAAATGCATTATTTTCTATCCTCTATAGAACAGCCTTAATGCATAATGATAATAACATAGCCATTTAACTTAATTTAATGAAGGATACACGGAGGCAATAAATTATGCCTTCTTGTATAACATCAAGTAAATTAAATTAACTGCAATAAAATGTCATTAATAAATCAAACGAGAACTAATTGGTAATCATTTCAATTGACGGGATCTGGGGGAGTGAGTCCAAAGACACGTAGACTGAATGTCCAAAAAAAACAGACTTACATATATCAAGTCTGATGGCAATTTCCTGGAATATTCCCTTCTCTCAGAGGTATGTCAGAGATATGGAGACCTAGGAGTTGCGCCACAGACACACACGCACACACACACACACACACACACACACACACACACACACACACACACACACACACACACACACACAATGGATGTGCAAAAGGACCCTCCCCTGCAAAAAAAAAGGAGAAGGTCAGCATTTAAGATTCACTCTTCTCGATTTTTCAATATGGAGCTGAACTAATAACTAATTTTGTGTTTAAATAATAAATGATTGATTACATGAAATAAATAAGCAATAATTATGCATTAAAAGTTAAGGTCTCTGGTACTGAGGTAGGACACTTATTTTTTCTGTCATTTATGTCTTTTCTGACACAGTCTCATATAGGTCAGTTGGCCAACTAATATGGTATCATTTCAGCATTTTGTGGCATAAATACTGAACTGCATTAAGGAAAATGCATTTGTAATCCTAGTCGTATAATACCATGCAAGACACAGGCAATATCTGGCCTGCATAGTGTTCTGTGCATCAAAGACTGAATATAATCTCTATTGCAATAATGCAATGCTCTTCTGAAATGGAATTTTAGTTTAGATTTCTTATAAATCACTGGTGATATCTGTCAGTGGAATAGCTTCTTCTGCCTACAACACACATTCTACTGTCTGTCTCAGGCACTTAATCTCTTTCACTTCAAGTATTTCAGTTGCTGTGCCTTCACTGCCTAGATTTTTTTTGTGACATACAGAAATGCTGTTGCACCACTGTTTTGTACATGGTCCTTTTTAAATCTGACTCCTCTTCATTCAGATATCCTTCTCAAATTACTGAAATTGTGAACTATTCCACTATTCCCTTATTTCTCAGATTTCAAGTTCTTCTGATTTCCATTCCTTTACTGCCATGACCATTGCCTTGCCTGTTTTCAGTTTCATCTCGTGTGTGTGTTCAGTTTTTTCATTCCAGTCTCCTAACATTTTTTGAAATTCATGTTCAGAGTCTGCTTATAGTGCCACATCATCTGCAATTTTGTTGCTCTGTCCCCAGGGGCCTGTTTGATTCTGCAGTCTATCATTAGTCTGAATAGGCATTGTCTCTGAGCTGAGCCATGATGAACAAACTCTGCCTCAAGGAACCCTTATATCACTGTGAAGACTGTTCATTCTTGTAACAAGTAGATTTGTGTGCATTGCCTGCAGTAAGTCTACCAGTTTTGCCAGAAATTTGAGTCATCATAGGATTGCCCATATCATCTTTCTTTCATGTCAGTCATATGCTTTCTCCATGTCGAGACGTACCCAATTTCATTCTTCCTTTATCATCTTCTTCTTTTTCTTCTCCACTGTCTGCCCCACTGCAAATATTGGGTTAGATAACTGTTTCCTGATCTGAGTCCAAACTGCACACCTCCCATCTAACTTTCCACTACTCTGCATATTTGTTTATCTGTCACCCTTTCCAGCACATTTATGCATTGTGACATATGTTTAATATCTAACTACTGGCACAATTGTGAATGCTCCATTTCTTGCTGTAATACTGGCAGTAGAATGCTTTTTTTCCTAGCTACCTGACAAATAACACTCTTTCTACATCCCCGGGAGGACCCCTAAGAACCCTTTATCCCATGCCACGCATAATATCTTGGTCATATTTGCTGTGACATCATATGAGCCTGACAATTTCCGTGAATTCATTTTCCGTAGTGCAGTTAGTACTTCTGCTAGAGGAGGTTCTTCTTCCTGTTTAGACACATGCTGTGATTGCAACAGATTCTAGGGGGGGTGTTCTTAATTTAGAAGCTTCTTTGAATAATACCTCTGTCCTCCTTTGATGCCTTATGAACTAGAGAACAGATTTATGCTGGTGTGCCTTATAAATTACATCTATCTGCTGTCTTATTTGTCTTTTTGTGACAGTCTCACAGACTTTGTGCCATGTGCTGACTTACTTTTAAGAAGCTGGTAGAGGGTTTCTAGATGCCTTGTTCTTTGCTGTTGAATCTGCTTTCTTAGCCATCTTTTTACCCAGTCCTCTTTAGGCTGATACGTCTTTTTTTATCTCTACTTCATCTTGACTTCCTTCCCTCTCTTTTTTTTTTGATAAATTTATGAACTCAATCTACCACCAGCTTTTCTTATGCACCTTATTTCTACAGCCAGCTCTGACAAAGATGCATTGTATCACCTGTAAGCATGCTGCCTTGAGAAGCTGTCATTTTTATCTGCCTACCTACTTCCTTTGTTTCTAGAGGTGCTATACCCATGAGTATTACCTTCATCCTACGCTTTTGTTGCCCTTATTGCCCTCCCTAACCACTCCTGGCAGCAGATAGAAGTGATCAGTTGTCAATGCTGGAGAATAATTATTTAATTAGGGAGGATTTTCCCAGTTATGGTTTCGTCTCAGTGTCCTTTTCTTATTAATAGCAAGTCCACGTGAGTTCATCACTAGACATTGTGTAGAGTTGACAAAATAATATTTTACTGGCACTTGTGAGTTAATTTAAAAGGGCTGCAAATTCTTTGGGGAATAGGGTAACTGGTCTACAGATGATACACAAGCACACACTAGGGTTATATATGCAAAAGTAACCATAATGAGAAACTTGGATATTTCAAGGGGTAGGATAGTAGTTTTAACATCATGGATTTTATATGCCTTATCAGTTTTAGCTTCCTTTACCTCTCTCACCCACTTTCTTTCACACTCTCTAGTGCACAGAAAAAGCCCCTGGCTGGCAGAGAGGGAAAAAAAGAAATATTGATGGGGATACCTTAAACTAAATGAACCCTAAGCCTAGAATTAGGGGAGAAACTAAAAAATATATAATAATCTTTAGTAGAACTTATCAGTTACCTATGGCTGGTTATTGATAATGCTTAGTTTACTCCTGGTTGACCAAAGAAAGACAGACTTATAATACACGCACACACACATATATATTTGGCTAGGGCTAGGCTAAAATGACTCTTGGACAGATAGCCTAGTAAACACCTATTAATCAATGAACCTATAAAATTGTATTAGTTTTGCATTATATTGCACGGTGCACAGTTATTTATTTATTTTTACAACATAGCTGAAAAATGTCCATATAAAAACTGGAAAAAGTCTCTCTACAGATGTATTTAGAATTCTGTTGACTGCTTTCCATACTGTAAGTTGACTGGAAAGTGTTGTTTTCTGTATCTCTTAAGTCATGGAAAGCAGTTTGTGGATCAGGATTGCCTGTTTGATTTATATATATATATATATATATATATATATATATATATATATATATATGTGTGTGTGTGTGTGTGTGTGTGTGTGTGTGTGTGTGTGTGTGTGTGTGTGTGTATGTATGTATTTATTGGGTCTATATTATATGAACGAAAGTTCATAATCTGGAACGATTTGAAGAGTGAAAATGCCGGACCTCGAAGAGCTTCTTGTGGGATCGCAGTACAGTGAAGGTCAAAATACTTGCCCTTTCCTCACTGTAGTGCAATCTCGGAGTTGGTATATATATTTAGCGGGGGGGGGGGCACAGACCCCACAATAAAAAGTTTGAGGTCTGGCCTTTTTGCTTTTTAGAGCGTTCGAGATTATGAACTTTCATTAATATAATAAAGACCCGTATTTATTTATTTATTAGGAATTTCTTGTGAGAAGAGGTCTTTTATTATGATGAAATGCAGTTAAGTTTTGAGAGAACTATGTTGTACTATAATATAAATCTTTTTCCTCACATGCAAATCCTAAATGAGATATAAATAACATGTGACAATATGGTCCTTTTTGGACCACATAAATAAAAATTATATAACCATTCCAGATCTGTCAACTGCTTTGAGTGCTGTCTGAAGAGCTTTTTTATCACAGAAAGCAGACAACAGATTGTGATTGTCTCGTTCATCTGTTTTGTGTTATTAATAGATGCAGTATTTATTAAATCACTTATCTTTCTTTCTATTTTTTTTTTTTATTCTTGAGCAGTTTTTGCCAGTCCAGCACTAACTGAGCAACAGCAGACCCTATTCGGGACTTTCAGCCCTTTTGGTTACCTTGACTGGATGAGATATAACCAAGAAGGGTTATCACTCAGGTAGTCATCGACTATGCTTCAAGATATTTTCATTTATTTCTCTCTCATTTATCACTGTGGACATTCAGGAAGGCACTTGGAAGGGGCCCCGGTTAGCAGACATCACTTCCCCACCCCTGAACGTGAGTGATATTCACTCTGGTTTCATCAGGAATAATATTTTCTCCTTTTTGCCTCTGAGTATAATCAAATCCTCCCATGGAAGAGAGAAAACATCTGATTTACTGTAACAAAACATTGTAGGATTTGTTTAGCAATGAGTTGGAATAATTGAAGTATTTGCTTCAATCATATATTCCATTCAAGTATTCAAGTTTTTTTTTTTTAGTCTTTTCTTTTTGGAATTCTTTTTTTCTCTTCCCTTCCTTCACTCTAACATCAAACCCAGTGACCACCTCACTGGGTTAACTAACATACCAAACACTCCCCAATCCAATGCTCATATTAAAGGATGAGCCAGTGAGGATCTTAATGACACCCTTGGTGGCAATTGCTGTCCTTTTTCAGGCTTGAAGGGGTTCATATTTTATGGCATACCACTCATTCTCCTTACTCCATCTCTTATGGATTCCTGTGATTGCATCCAAAAATTGTGTTTGCAATGGAGATGTGTGGCTTATCCCCTCACCTTTGCAGCAGCTCAGCCATGTCTCCACTACCAGCCCCCTTTTTGGACCACAGCATTCAAAACAATGTCACCAGGGATTGTGAAAGGAGACTTCCACATTACCATTCTCTTTCCAAGGGATGGAAATGCCCATCCCTCCCTGCCACTCTATCAGTGACCTGAGCCAGTACTCGAACCCAGATCTGAAAGGCCATAATCAGGGCTTGTCCCATCTATGCACTGGAGCAGCAATTTTGTTTGAGTCTCTTTTAACACTTGTGATAGGATGTTTTGTTTTGCAGTTATTAATGTGTCACACTCCTTCGCTCATCCCCCCACCCCCGCCTTTGTCTTCGAATGCAGAGTTGCTAACTGAACCTTGACGACCTAGGTACTCTTGTGCCACAGAGTACAGTATTCAGAATTTACTGGTAGAGATGTCCCTGCTGTACGTGCTTGACCTGTTCCTGTGCATAATGCTAGATTTACAACAGACACTGATGGCTTTGTCCAATCAGTGTTCAGGATTTTGGATACTTGTTACATTTTCTTGATAAAAGATATGAAACACTTTGACAGAATACTCTAATCAGAGACTGATGCTCATGAAGCCTTCATATACCCTGGGATGGTATGGTCTGAGACTAGAATGCTTTCTGTGTGTTGCTTCTGCCAGAGGGTATACCGTGGAAGAGAAGTGTAGAAAGAGAGAGAGAGAGAAAAAAAAGAGACATTGAGATAGAGAAAGAAGTTAAGAGTGGAGAGACAAACCAGAGAGGGGCAAATCTCCTTGACAACAAATAGGGAGCAGCTGCCTCTAGTAGCATATCATAGCCATATCCGCACGTGGTACTGAGATTTATGTTATCTGGGTCTATAGATCTGTTTTTTCTTCCAAATTCATGATGGTCTGACACATGTCTTCTCTCAAAAAATCTGTCTCCTGGGTTGGCTTCGTTGGCTTCTGTTGCTTTCTTACTGTATTCCTCCAATTTGGTATACCAAACTCTGCATTTCTGCACATGTGAATGAAACAGTATAATCTGTTCCATTTGGACTCTTTTCAGCTGAGGCTACTTTGGCTTCCTGTCTGATGTACTCATTTATTTGTTTGCTCCACAGTGCATATCCTACCACCTGTCTCAGGCACTTCTCTTCTGACTCATTTCAAGGTCCCCCAGCTGTTCTGCCTTCACTACCCCCATTTTGTTTATTTATTTATTTATTTACTGGCATTTGAGCACTGGGAACGTCCAACTTGGTGGGAGTCCATTTTCAGTTGAGGTCCAAAGAAAAAGTTTTCAAAGTATTACAAAACATTTTAAGAACCATAATTTTACAGTCTAAAAAAATTCAAAAAAAAAAAAATAAATAAACAACCGAACAAACAAAAAAAGCAAACATATGCAGTGTAAATAATTACACCAAATTAGGCATGATAATAGGTGCAAGTCATATGACAATGATTTAATGGTTAGAGACATTTTAGCCAGTTTATAGAAGAATCTAGTAAGGAGATGTAAGGTATGAAAATACACTTGTTCATATTTAGGAAAATTGTTTACCCTGCTATCGAGCAATTAAAGAGACATATTTTGGCTAGGAAGTCTTTCTAAATAGTTTGGAAGGATAGAAGGGAGGGAAGAGTCACATTTCTGTGACATACAACATCATTGGACACACCATTGTTTTGTATACCTTACTTTTTAGTTTGGCACTCTTCTTTCATGCACCACCCCTGAAACATTATGCCAATAGGCTGTAGCACCTCTCAGTTTTCAGCTCCTTCTGATATACCCCATTTGTTACATGATCACTGTCTTCCCTTTTCTCAGTTTTACCCCATGTGCGTCTTTGTATTCCGGTCATTTGTGACTTGCTAAAATTCCTGTTCATGGACTGCTTGTAGAGCCACATCATCTGTATACAGCAGCTCTGTTGATCTGTCCCATCTGTCATGTTTGCTGAGTTAGTCCATCATATGTAGGAAGAGGAATGGGCACAAATATGAAACTAGATTTACACCCACTCACATTGGGACACCTCTATGAGTTTAAACATTGTTCATACTTGTGTTATTGGATTTTGTACATAGCTTGCACCAAGTCTATCAATGTTTTCAGGACTTTAAACCATTTCAGGAGTACCCATCTCAGCTTTCTTGGGACCCTGACATAAGCTTTCTCCAAGTCTAGGGATGCTGAGTTGGATAGTTTCCTCATCTCTAGCTTATTCCTCACTATGTGCCTCACTGAAGACATTGACTTCATTATACTGTGTCCTGATCTCAGTCCTACTCTTACCCCACTATGTGTCTCACTGAAGACATTGACTTGATTATACTGCACCCTGATCTCAATCCTACTCTTACTGCTCTGACTATTCACTTATCTATCACCCTATAACATGTGACAGTAGTCTGATAAAAGCATACTGGTTACAGTTGTGAATAGCTCCTTTGTTCTTGTACAGTAACACTAGAATGCTTATTCCCATAACTTAAAATACAACTATTTCTCCATACTGCAGTTGGTATCCTCAGGAACCATTTATTCTCTATTTCACCAAACATCTTGTTCAGACCTACCCTGAGTTCATGTGAGGCTTCCACTTTCCTTGAATTCATTTTTTAGTGCACTTCTCAGTTCTTCAAAGATGGGTCATCCTTCCTCTTTCAATATAGCTGCGCATCTCCCAGGAAAGATTCTATGGGGTTTTCATCATTCAGAAGCTTTTAAAAGTACTGTCTGCCCTTGATGTCTTCTCACCTGATAAGCACACTATTGCTTGCATCATTTAAAAAATTGTGTCTTCCAACTATATTTTATTATCTCTCTGACTTTGCCTTGAAGCCATTATAGAGCTTCTTTGTTCCATCTGCTAACTCACTTTACTGATGCTGGTAGAGATCTTTCAGCCTTGTTCTTTATCATTGTGTCTAGCCTCTCTGCTAGCCAGTCAGTATTCCTTCTTAGCTTTATCTGTTTTTTCAATGTTCATGGGATCATAGGAATAGTAGGATCATAGGAGGTTACTAGGCTACTAGGCTAATGGCCCCAGGGCCCTTACAAGGCTAGCCAAGTTCAACCCATGTTCCCATGGGTTGTCTGGTTTAAGCAAACACAAAAATCAACACCTATTGCCCCTGTCCAAGAGGAACACATATGGTAACCCCAGGGGACACAGGTGAAGCCTGTGCAGTCCTTCATTCTTTTGATAACTTCTTGGACTTATCCATTCCTTTACCAAGTTTTCTACCTTATTTCAATACCTATCTCTACTGCATATTTGTTACATCTCTTCAAACATGCCTTTTTGTGAAGCCTTCATTCCTTTTCAGATCCCTTATTTCTTCTTCAGCTTAAGGTGTTCAAAACTTGAGTATTTACTTGAATCCTGCACATTTTGATATCTCTCTTTTCAACAATATCTTATCAAATTATAATGGATCAGCTGAGAACAAATTGTGAGAAAAATATGTTGCTATGTAATTGTTATTATGAATTCATGAAGGGCTTTTACACACAAGCTGCTATAATGACAATACTAAACAGGTTCTACAGACGGTATGATGATTATAAATTTGGGGAAGACGATTTATAGACTTAAGCAAAACATTTGATATTCTAAACTGAGATCTGAAGTACTCTCAGAAGAATTAGATTTAATTCAATCCAGCCAGTGCATCAGAAGTTGTAAGGTGAAAGTTAGTAAGTTTACTTTTCTACATTAAGACAGAAAAGGGCCATCTCGCAAAGAACAGCATTTACTATTAATAAATTTTTTCTGAATACTTTAAAGGATACAAAGCTATGTGCATATACCATAATCTATGCAGATACCACTGTATTATTTCAACTAGCAGGCATATGACTAGTACTCATCAAGTATTACCATAAGATTATAATACTTTTAATATTTTGCAGAAGTGCAGCACACAATATAATTTAAAGATAAATGCAGAAATAAAGGCTATTCTTTATAGGTCATAAGTTGTCACTACTTTTGCTGCCAAGGATACATTGAAGATGTTCATCATTGCCATCCAATATTGGTGGGAGATTGATTGATTGATTGATTGATTGATTGATTGATTGATTGATTTATATTTATCCCTTGTTGACCAGGATCGCCTTGAGTTATTATTTCTATTAATAGCTGAAATTCGGCCAGGAGTCAGAGAAATTTACATACTCTTTTCAATAGGTGCCTTTTACATCTACCTGAGAACCACCAACTCAGATGGGTCCTCAATTTCTTATCTCATCTGAAGGACGATATACTCAGGAGTGAAGCACCCCCTGTATGCTGCACTGAACTGTCAGCAATCCATCTACCTGTTGTGGTAATAGAACCCCCAGTCTACTGCACCAAATATGAGTGTGCTACCTGTTGCACTACTAACACTGGTCATGTCTTGCATTGCATATATTATTCCAACATATTCCAGGTCAACATTTGAGGGGTATGCTGTAAGTATTTCATGGGTGGTGGTGGTTGTGGTGGGGAGTGGGGGGGTAGCTAAATTTGTTATTCAGCAGATTTGCTATGTTGCACTGCTCAGTGAGGGTTGTACCATTGACCACCAGTTTGGCAGACTGTTGTGTGCTGTCTTTGTGTTGCTAGACATAGCTGTAGAAGGCTGTGTAGCTGACTTACACCTGTGAGGCTATATTGACCTCATAACTGGCTTTGTTGGACTGAATTAGTCCTTTTAGTTTCCTGTTTATTTAATTAGATAGCTGTTATCATTATATGAGCTGAACCTCCTGATTTTAGCCATGACTTTTTTTCCGTTTCCTTGTATACTCTGTTAAATTTATACAGACATTTACATGGTTTGCTATTAACTCTGGGTGAGAAGGGTCATTGAATTTTAAAAGACTATTGCTTAATAGGATGTAGTTTGCTTTGGAATAGTTTCTAACTCTTACAGTCTTTGCTGAGATTATCAAATTGATTTTTATTTCAAAGGAGACAGCTTTGTGGTCCGACCTCATCTCACCAATGAGGACGTCACATTGAGGGGTTTGCAGCACTCTGACACATTGGTCAGTACCATATCTTGCATGTTTGAACCTGTGAAAGATGTGCACACAACCTGGTTTAGGGTATTTGTGTTGACAAAGTCCAGGCATCATTGTACCTGCAAGTATGAGACAGTGGATCTTTTAAAGTCTATAGAGGGGTAGTTAAACTCTCCCATAAATCAGATATTTGGTTTAATGTTGAATGTCACCATTAGATCTAGGTGTGAGTTATGGGATTCCTGGGCCAGGTAGGGTGACCTATTGCTTACTAGGATATGGTATGGGACTTTATCTATGGCATGTGGATAAACTACAGGCCATCATCCTGTTTAGCCAGCTTAGAGGTATACTTGTTACTAATGGAGACCAATACTCTTCCATCTTTTGTCCCTGTCTGTGCAACCAATGGTCTAAATGTGTGGAAGGCACTGAATCCTGCACTGCTGAAGTACTTTTTACAGTTGAGAAATTGATAGAGAAGTTTTGTTACGTGGGACATAGTTCTTTTTAGCTGACATCCAAGAGTGCTGTCAGAACTCAGAAAACAGGTATTGGTAATTCGGGAAAGTATGAAAAGGACACGGCAAGATATATTTCGGGAGAAGTTGTAAAGGTGAATGAAGACATAGAGGAGGCTAGATGGGAAAAACTGTAAGATAACTTGTCTGCAGGAATATTACCGATGCTCTTGGGGTCAATGAAGAAAGTATTTTTAGAGACAAGTTTATTAAAGAATTGTTGATAACTTCTGAGCTTCACAATAATGCTGAATAAGTCTTTATGACTGAGTTTTGAATTGGTTCTGGCCCAGAATTCTGAGGTCAGTCTACTGTTTCCTAATAATATGCTTGAGTGACTTACTTAACAGGTTATGTTTTATTGCAAGATTGCTGACGTGGGAGTTCCATTACATAGGTTGAGTTCTTAACTTGCAATTATGCTAGCATCAGATGGTATGAATGCCACTAGTCATGTATTTAAGGGAAAGTAACATTTACAGAGCAGGCAGCAGCCCCCAGCTGCAAGATTTGTTGGGCAGCAATATCATTTGTAAATTACCACTATGACTGGTAAATATTAAGTTCAGGAGCAATCCCTAGATGTAATGGAGATATTAGGGTTTGTAAAACAGGTTTTCATGGAGAAGGTCACAGCAAGATGGTCATGTTTGACTAGGGAAGTTATAACAAGTTGGGTGGTCCAATTATAAGCTATAATAGAAAGGACAAGATTTAGAAGACTGGCAGCTATGTGGAAGGGGCAAATTGGCAATATGAAATAGCAAACATTTTAACTAGCATACAAAAATGTAGGAGAGCAGGAGGTGCAGATTATCCTAAGCAAAGCAGAAAAATGTCATATAATTCACCTACACAGACACTCACTTTGTCCTACAATGGCAAAAACAAAATACTTGAAAATGATTAATTACAAACTCGCCTCTCTGTGAGCATCACTGTATCAGCAGAGAAAAAGACAAATGGAAATGGCTACCCATTAAACAAATATCTAACCTACTTTTATGATCCCAGCTCTACAAACTGCTCCACTTCCACCCATTTACTCCTCTTGCAGCTAGACTTCACAAGAAAATATCCTCATACAACCTGAGAAACTACTCACACGCCACACCAACTCTCATTAGTACTAGAACCAAACTTGACAACACTGCACATGCTTTCTCCTCTCAGGCAACTACTCTTTGTCAAGTTCTCCCCATCAACATTAAGGAAATCAACACGTATTCCGAATTCAGAATGCAACTCAAAAAGTACTTCTTCAGCCAAGCCAAACGCTCCTTCATATTACCTAACCTGCCTCCTTTCCAAGTCTCTTCTCCTCTCTCAAGATTCTCTGAAGATTGTGCCACTTTAAAAACTAATCTACATATTGTACATTACACTCTCCTTGATTCATTTGCACTGTGCATGTTCACTGGAATGTATATACATTTTTATTTAGTGTAATTGTTCTAAAGTATCCTGTTATTTTCTGACATTTCTATATATATTTTTTTAATGAAATGTTTTGTATTTCATCTGGGCTGAATCTGAAATTGTTCAGTTTTGATCAGTGTACTACCCTGGTAAACAAATATAAATAAATACATGAATTAATTAATCTCATTACTTTATCAGTGAATTTACATGTCATACTTGGTGAATGTAGAATGCTGGCCAATGTCATGAATCTGACTTCTTTGACGAAATGAGCACTGAGCTCAACAATGTCCTTTGGTATCGCCCTCAGCATGGAATGCCTACAATTGCCACCCCACAAACTCATGGGCAACTGCAAGTTCGTAACAGTATCTGGGATAATGAAGGCATTGTGAAATTCCACATACTAACACCAGAGAACAGCTGTCAAACTATCCTTTCCAACCCGGTGAGTGCCTATGCAGGATATATCCATAGGAGTCAACAATAACTAAAACATTCATGGGATATTCTGCAGGCTTATGAAACCTTAGGAGATCAGGTGACACTCAGTAACAATGACCATTAATATTCTTTATTTTCTTTAAAGACACTGTGTTATGTAGTGGACAAGGGTTTTTTGATAATAGGTATTAATTGACTGTCATCATGATCAGTTTACCTAGAGTCATATTCACCTGACTACCTAGTTACTAATTCTGACATATCTCACAGTCTGTGGTCCATATTACCCTGTCTATGGGATACTTTGCACCACAACTAATTCCAAAAGTACTTGATCCATAAGTCTTGTCCAATGGGCACTGCTTAGAGTCTGTGCTGCTACCCCAACTCTGGCCATTTTTCAGTGTATTCTGTTGGCAGATCTCTTAAATTCAATGATGTGTACTAGGTTTGAACCAAGCATTACCATTCCATGACATGTAACTCCCAACAGTTTTTTTTTTTTTTTTTTTTTGGAGGCGGGAAGATCTACACACAGTGAGACTATGCAAACTCTACATAGACAGTTAACAGAGGACAGCATTCAGTCCTAAATGCAGTGTCTATGACACACAGATCTTAACCATTATACCACATAATACTCAGAGTATTAGAAAGCAAGATGGGAGATGAGCAGTTCCGAGTCATATCAAGGTGCAGTACAAATGGCCCAGTGTGTGCAGTAGGACAGTTAATTGAAATGAAGCAGGCTATGAGGAAAGAGTCCAATTGTGCATTTCTAGACATGGAACAGGCATATAATAAGGTCGCAGGAACATTTGTAGAATGCAGGATATGTGCATGTACCCAATGCCACAAGTACAAACAATGCTCAGACTCACAGAGAGGTTCTTGTTGGGTGTGGGTGTCCATCAGGATTCACCCTTGAGCCAGTCCTGTTCATAATAGTTAGTGACTACATCAGAAAAAGAATGTCAGATAGGACAAATCAAAACAGCTAATATATGCAGATGACGTGCATAACAAGCAAATTCTGAGCAGGAACTTCATGAAAGAAAAGGAGAATTGAATTCCAAACTGAAAAGACATCGGATGAAATTGAGTACAGACAAGTCAGTGGTCATGATAACAACTGAGGAAAAATTGCGGTAGAATGAAACATTGTGGAATAGGTTAATGCATTTTAGTATCTGGGAGGTCTGGTTGAGAAAAGGGGAAAGTTGAGTGAGGAAGTCAAATTTAGAATTAGGGGTGCTGCAACCAATTGACATAAAGTGCAAAGTGTCAGGTGTAGTATGTGATAGAAGAATTCAAAGGAAACTAAAAAGTAAGCTATATAAAGCAGTGGTGAAATGAGTGACAGAGATATGAGCACTGAAAGCAGAGGAGCAGAACAAATTTGAGATGACAGAAATGATGTGCAAGACATGGGTAACAGGATGTACACTTAGGGCAGACAAAAAGATAAGGGAGGTCAGATTGGTAGCATTACTTGCAGAGAAGGTCGAGGAGAACAGATTATGGTGGTTCACTTACATGTACAAGGAAGTAGAAAATAATTTGGTAAAGCAGATTTTAGCTAGACAAGATGAATGCAAGATGAGACTAGAATGACCGCCAAGAGACAGATGTATAGTGTATATAAGAATAACCCCGCTCCCCCAACAGTCAGGTATGAATGTCAAAGAAAAAAAGTGAGTGACTATGAACTGAGACAGATAATGAGCATTGATGTATCACCCCAGATCCAAGCAACAAATAGGCAAAAGTAGGTTGATGTTGCGAAGATGATGTAGGTATTTTTTTCCATATTAAAATGGAGAGAAATGTTCTGAAGCTTGGACTGGATACTGTTAAGAGGCTTTTATTTAGCTGTTATTTTGATAAATTAAATGGAGTTCTTTTTGTCAAACTTGATTACATATTTCTTAAAACCCATGTTTTGATAAAATGAATATTAGGCAGAAGACTAGTGTTTAAATGATCACAGAAAGCTTATAATAAGTTGAAAAGTCCTATGTCATACTATAATTAGATACATGACAAATGCCCATCTCTTGCATTTGGAGGTAATTAGTATATACCATAACACACAATCTGTCTCCTGCCACTTTGCTATGCAGTGCTTGAACTGTCACTACAGACAAGCAACCATAGTCCAAATAATGATATAGGCATGTGTTAGAACTGCAGCGGGAGTAGGAAGGAAGACATGATGCATTTTTACATTATCACCCATCTCTGGGGAGGGGATTGGTTGCATGTCTGATTGCTCATTCCC
Organism: Protopterus annectens; assembly: GCF_019279795.1. NCBI lineage: Eukaryota > Metazoa > Chordata > Ceratodontiformes > Protopteridae > Protopterus > Protopterus annectens. The sequence continues at coordinate 1,919,960,971 of NC_056726.1, forward strand.
TTTGTAGAATTCCCTGTGAAGACCACAGATCCCATGAGAGTGCTTGATTTCAGTGGCCAGGAAGGCCACAGGTGTTACATCACACAAGGAAATGAATGACAGACCCACACAGCAATGCCTAATGTATGCTGAAACCAAGGCAGTTACCAAATGACACAGAGGGGTCCTCCACCTTAGGCTTGCATTTTGTCATTCACGGACACTGAAAAATAAAAAGAATTGTATAAATAGCTCTTGAAGTCCTGAATTGTGCAAAGTGTCTGAGCATGGCAATATGTGTAACCTTTTGAAAGGAAAAGATTGAGAAAGAGATGCAGAATGAGGGACCTGTCAATCTTAGCGCATTAACTAGGAAATGGAAAAAATAGTTACCATGGTAAGTAAGGCACAGCTGTTCCTAAATACACAGTATTTTGAAGTTAGGAAAAATGGTGGCATTTTAAAGAAATATTGTCCTTGAAGTCCAGTTCATTGCAGTCAATGGGTGGGCCTAAATGGGAGGATTTCAAAAATACACTAGAACCTGTTCCTTACAGGAAATCACAAGAGAATTTGCATGTAAGCTGATTCAGACAGAATCAGGACTGATGCAGACAATAAAGAATGGGTTGACCAAATGTTAGCAGTTGTAAACTATCAATCAAGAAAGCGACATTCTCACAATCAAGAAAGAAACCCAGCTTAGTATATTAGTACTGCATATCATAGTGGAGCTGAAAACGTTACCAAGCTGCTTTAAGTGACACCAAACTGTAGTGATTATGAAAGAGAGAGGTTTGTACCTGCTAGACATTAAAACTATGACAAATGACAAGAAAAATCTCTGTACATCCCCCAGTGTTATTCTTTATTAAAACTTTAATGAGCTTGGGCTGGATGGTGTCTTTCATTGCTGGAGGAATGTAAAGGTTTAGTCTCACATACACCCCCCCCCTCCACACACATACACAGACACACACACACACACACACACACACACACACACACACACACACACGCACGCACGCACGCACGCACGCACACACACACACACACACACACATATACACACGCATACACACAGAACCTCACACATACAAGCATATATATATATATATATATATATATATATATATATATATATATATATATATATATACTTTGGTTATATATTGTCTTATAGAAACAGTTATTTATTGGAATTGTAAGTATTCATATGTATAGTTTAAAATGTTTATAATATGTGGGGGGGGCTACACCCCCACGCCCCCTTACTATATATACTAACTCCAGGATCGCATTACAGTGGGGAAAAGGGCATATATAACTTTCAACTAAATGAGTTTCAGTCAGATGAGTTTTCAGTGAAGTGAGCTTTCAGTGAAGTGGTCCCACTGATTTGACTTTCAGTGAAATGAGCTTTCCATGAAATGAAGTAGACCCATATATATATTTATATATATATATATATATATATATATATATATATATATATATATATATATATATATATATTAATGTACACACAGAATCAAATGTTTATAATTGTGTTTTTATTTGCTGGCTGAAGTGATCAAAACTCATTTGATCTCTTCTGTTGGCATTGAGGTTATACAAGATCACAAACAGTGGACATCGGGAATTGCCCTTTCCCAACTGTACTTCTATACATACATACAAATATTTCAAGCATGGGTAATAATGCCATTCTAGCCTGCCAATATACCAGAACATTTTTTTTCCATAATAAGTGTCCAGACTGTTCATAAAAATATCTAAACTACTGTTTGTGTTAATACTATTTGGTAGTCTAAGCCATGCATCAGCTATGCTCTCAGAGAACCATTTACTTCACTTTTCATTCACATAGAATCTTCTACATAGACTGTCTGATGATTCCCTACTTCCTTTTGATAACCCTAAACATTCCCAGACATAGTTGTCAATAAAAATGCTCTATATACCTCAATAAAGTATCCTCTTAAATATCTGTATGATAGACTGTACAAGTTCAGATATTTTCATAATAACATAAATTTTCACATCAGTGGATGCCTTGGTATATTTCCTCTGCAGTCTTTCTAGTTTACTCATGCTTGCTTTCTTATAAGGTTACAATATTATCATTCCAAACTTTTGGGTCTAATTAATTAACAGACAATGACTTCACCATTTCTGATTTCCTAAACTACATAAATCTTTTATACAGCCTATAACTAATTGGTTGATATGATTAGAAAAACTCAAAGCTGTATCTGCCTATATACCCAGGTCCTTAAACAAATCAATAATTTCAACCACTGTCTGCTGTATTAAGTCTTCACCTTTCAGTTTGTCTGCCAAATCTCGTATGCTTAGTTTTTGATGTATTTATCAGCATATTATTCTCCTGTGCCCAAATGGCCAATTTAGTCAAGTTCTTTGGTAGACATGCCCTGTCTGTAACACATGTAATCAGTTTATCCAATTTCAACTTATCTACGTACAGCATGGGCCGAGGTAGAGTAATCCTGGAAAGTTTCGTGCTTTTTTTTGTATGTGTTTCAAATCTTTTGGATCAAATTTTTTTCTTTCAATATATTTGAACCAGTATTTTGAAGTTCATCCGTACACACACAGCATTGAGTTGTTTACATTTTAATTAAATTTAAGCTTAAAATAGACTTGCTTATGCCCTGATCCCCACCAACAATTTTCTGATCCCAACTTTTGCACTATAACATAAACGTAGTAACTGAATATAAAGATAAATGTTGTATACAATTTTTTTCTTGTTCTTTCTCATTATTCCATATTTTTCTCACCTCATAACTGTTTTTCTTATCCTTTCATGTTTATATTATTTCTCTCATCTCCTTAGAATGCCTTTAATTGAAATTGGCTTTGTGGCTCTGTCATACTCTCGTGAGACAGGGGACAAATGATGAGCTTAAGATGTGACAGAACAACAGAACTAAAGACTGGGAAGCACTGTACTACAAGTGAATTCACACATAACCACACACACACACACACACACACACACACACACACACACACACACACACACACACACACACACACACACGCACACACACACACACACACACACACACACACACACACACACACCATTCTCATTGCTTCTCCATACACTCTGTCCACTGCACTTTCCTGCTCCACACACATCTCCATCCGTGGCACTTTCCTGCTCAACAGACACCTTTCACAGTGTTTCCCTATTCCAAACACACACACACACACACACACACACACACACACACACACACACACACACACACACACACACACACACACACACACACACACACACACACACACACACACACACACACACACACACACACACACCTCCATTCGTAGTACCTTTCTGCTGCACACACACACACACACACACACACACACACAAACACACACACACACACCTCCATTCGTAGTACCATTATGCTGCACACACAGATCCACACACACACACACACACACACACACACACACACACACACACACACACACCTCCATTCGTAGTACCTTTCTGCTGCACACACACACACACACACACACACACACACACACACACACACACACACACACACACACACACACACACACTTCCATTCACGGCACTTAGCGTGCACACACACACACACACACACACACACACACACACACACACGCACAGTTATGGAAGTGAGCTAGCAAAAGCAGCATAGGTCATTAAAAAAAGTGCCTGACAGACAAGCACAGATAAAGAAATGCTTACAAAAGGAGTTGTGTGGCATGGCTACATCACTCAAAACAAAAGGGCACATCTGCTGTTTTGGTAACTCAACTGTCTCTTTGCTAACACATGTGCATGCAGATAGACATTTCATTTTTTGTAGGAAGAACAGATTTTTCCCTTCTACTATTTTATGCTTGAGATAAGTCAAAAGAGATGACAGTGTTCTTTCTGTAGCTGCAGTGGTAAGCCAGCCTTATTCTTTTATGTTCCATTATGTGTGCATCTGGTTTCTGTTATCTGAAATGGTAGCCCTTTTATAAAAAATGCATGGTCTGCACTATAAAAAATGCAGTTTTTACTAGATACACATAAACAGGACAACATTTTGGATGCTCATAGTAGGACTTTTTTACTGAAATGCAAAATTTTGCAGGGTAAATAACATCCAGTACAAAGAATAGGAATTCAACATTGTTTGGGTGCCAAAACAAAGGTATATTCTTTGGAGAATATGAGTTACTGTTCTTGTCTCGTATCATAGGAATAAACTTCATGTAAAACATAGCTGTATTATATGACAGTTAGAGGATCCTAAGGAAAAATTTTATATCTTGAAATCTTATGATAGCTGCCATTTTTCATGTTTTTTCTCAGCTTGCAAATGTCCAACAAGGACTCATCTGTGTAAAGAGGAAAAGATGGTAACCCTACAGCCAAATCAAAGACCTTCTGCAAGGGAGTAGCTGCACAGAACACAGAGCACTTTTAATGAATAAGAAGGGATGATAGGATGGACATTGTAAAAATACAACATACCTCAGAGATGGTATTAAGCAATTAATTACCCCTAACATAATAGCTGAGCAGAGTTAGGCAAATTCAAGGACCTCTGTAGAGCACTGGTGCTACTGCACATGTGCAGGCTTGCAACAACATGTGCCTGTACCTGGCTTAGTTATGTCTTTCTGTATAATCAAGCATCAGTAAACAAGAGTGAAACATCTTTCTTTCATCTTGTGCATCTTTGCTTGTATTATGTTGTGCATATTCAAGTAAGTTAACTACAACTTAAGTGCAATGATATATGCAAGCAATATTTTGAAATCAAGCTGGATAATAGAAGGGATGGAAAAATAAAAATGAATACAAAAACTTTAAAGTATATAAAAATATAAATAAAAATAGATTCTTTTAAAATAAAAAAGAATGCTTTTTATTGAGTCACTCCAAAAAGTAAAAAAATAAGGAAGATGTGAAAACTTTGCAAAAGAAACACAGACAAGCTGGTATTCGAAAAGCATTTGAGGTCAGTTTTGTTGATTTCTGCTACTTCTTTTGGTACCTCATTATTACAATTGAAACCAACCTCGAATGCTTTAGTGAAATCAGCTTGTTTGTGTTTCTTTTGCAAAGTTTCCACTCTTCTTCCTTATTTCTTTCTATTATCATATTTACTTCCATAAATACTTTATTTTTCCTGTTATTTTTACATCCTTCTCTAAAGTGTTCAGCTTTCATTTCCCTGTAATAGTTGCAGCTTATTTACTGTCTGTAAATATTTCTGAGCTGATACAGTCTTGATGTATGATTCTGTATTTAAATTGTTTGCTTAACTACTTTTGGGTACCTTTCCTTTTTCTTTAAATGTCAAATACTTAAACATCTAATAATCTGCATGTGTGCTTTAAATCTTTTCCATTTTATATGTTGCTAATCAACCAGCTCTTCTGCTGAAAATGTTTTCTTTTTCCCCAGTCAGATAGTCTCAGCAAAGAAAGAAAGAAAAAATATATACTGCTATGTGCCTAGATACAAACACATAAAAATAAAGATCAGTTTGTTTGGACTGAAATGCTACAAGTCAATGTAGCAAAAGACTTTCTATGATACTGAACCATCAAAGGTGTCAATAGACTTTAGCAGACTTCTGGTTCAACCAACCTTCAGCAGCAATGGTAACAGAATACCAGTGTGTGACTCTGCAAAACATACAAAAACACACAACCATTCCCGTTTTTCCTTTCCATATTAAAAAAAGTCTATTTCAGCACGCACAATATCAGAAAGGCTTACATGTGAGTGGAATAATTACAAATGACCCTTTTTAGCCATCGTCTGGGCTAAAGGGACAAGATACAAATTGGCGGTGTGTGAATACAATCAGTTACGTATATAGCATATGCCTTTGATGTGCAGAAACCCTTCATCAAACATACATTGTTGGCTTAATATGATCACGGCACAAAAATAACTATGCACAGGGCTAACATGCAGGACACTACATTATTCTTAATTTTAACTATTCTGTTCTATAAGTAATTATATGAGCAAAATGATAAATACATGAGTGAAATGCTATTAAAAAAAGAAGTGAAGTATATAAGAAGAAAACAAGAGGAAGAGAAATTAAAGAGGCCAAAGTTGGATATAGTGAATAATTTAAATGACATATTATAGCACAAACAGGAGTATATCCTATAGCATCTTAACTTAATGGATGTATTTGAATAATTTAAAGGGCATATCATAGCACAAACAGGAGTATATCCTATAGCATCTTAACTTAATGGATGTATTGTAGTGCAAACAGGATTACAATGGTAGCTGCATGGCAGAAGATTAGAGTAAAGCATGTGTAAATGAAGTTTGGCAACAAACTATGTTGTCCCGGGACATCTTCATGGGGGGGGGGGGGTTAGGTTAATATTAAGGGGAGTTAAGTGGGTTGGGGAGGTGAAAGGGTTAAATGGAGACAGGGACGGTTGGGAGGAAATGAGATAATGATGGGGAGGAGCTTAAGAGGTTTAGTCTAGTGTAGTTGGGTTAAGCAATCACATGTTGGCGTGAACTTGCTAAAGTAAGGTATGTCCATGATGACCTTTAGGTATTCTGCGAAAAAAGGTAGGCCTCAGGGTGCTGGTTGGGGGACATATGGTCTGTATACATTTTTTTTTTTTTTTGGCAAATAGGTGGCAGGTACATAGTTTGGCTGGCTATCCCCCTTTGCTTTGTAAATGGGCCACGTGGTATGGTTTTAAAGATTGCCATGGTCTGGTAATCACTCTGGACTGACGTGGTTAGACAGGACATACTTTAGTTTCAGTATCACTAGTTGTGGGCTCTTACTAAGTTTCCAAACACAAGTTGTAAGATCAGTCATTTTAGACTCCTCAGATATTCTGTGTTAAGAGCTGACACGAATTGTACAGATAATTGTCCGTTATTAAAAAAAATAAATAAATAAAAAACAAACAAAAAAAAAAAACAGAATTTTAATAAAGCGAAGAGGTTAGGGTTTCTTGCACGTCATGGGCAGACTGCTTTATGGATTTTGTACAATATTTGTGAGCTTTCCTGGTATATGGAAGTAAGAATCAATTTAAGTGACTTTTCATTGTGGCCTGCATCCCTCGACTAATTCGAGTTAACAGTCAGTGTCAGTTTTGTTGTTTGAGATCTACTGGAAGCCTCTTCGCTGGCTTGAGGGTTACACAACAGTTACGGCTGTTAGCTGCACATGAGCATATGCGCCACGAGGCTGGGAGGTGTGTGTTGTTTTTTTTTTTGGTTAAGTAATGGGTCAGCTGTACTGGGCAGGTTTTGTGGGCTCAGAATTAGTTGGTGAGGTGGACAAATGACAGTCAGTGTCAGTTTGATGGTGACTAGTTGTACTTCGTCGCAGAGAGGTTTAGTGAAGAAAAACTTCTAAAATGACTACCTAGCGAACTGTACCAATTTCTGAGGTGCGTTATGAGTGAGATAGCAGGGGTATGTGCATTGTGGAAGCAGTTTTCTCGCATTTAGGGAGATGCACAGAAAGGAAGAGAAAAAATAATAAATGTATATTGTATATGTGGGTGCGTGTGTGGCATGCTGGAGCTCATATATTGTGCGGTGTCCTCTGGGGCACGAGGTTTTGGGATGCATTCATTTGGTTGGGTATGAGCTGAACTGGGGCTTTCTTTGGAGCTTTGTTGTGGTGTGGGTTGTTGATGGGGTGGGGTGTTTTGTTGGACTGCAGATTGCCGACTTGAGCTATTTTGGGGACTGCGGACAATCCAGACAGAACCTGGCGAAGCGTTTGTCTCAACATACATTTTCTAAAGGTAATGAGATCTGAAACTGGAAGGTATGGCATTGCTGCTGACTTAAATCATTAACTATGTGGAGTTCAGGGTTCTACCAAGTCCCAGAGGTGGGGATGTAAACAATTTGGAGATGAAGAAGTTAAATGGCAGTTGAGACTGGAAGACAAATATCTGGATCTCTACAAAGCAATATTAAATGTGTTTGAACAGTAAAGGTAATTGTGTGCTTTTGATTTTGTAACAAACATTTGCTGTACTTTAGAGTATGTAAGTGATGGTAGGGATTTTAATTACTCGGTTCTGATAACGCTGTTGTAAACAAAAATATTGTGCTTTGTGAATAAAGGTGGTGTCTTTATGGCATTGGTCATCTTATGTGTTGCATTTTGGATTTTGTTACACAGTTTTGGCAAGGTTCAATTGCTAACGTGGCTTTGCGACGTGATAGTATTGCTGTCGGCATTGTGTTTTGTGGTTCAGGTGTTCATTTGGGGTTGTGCAGTGGACGTTCTGATGCTTAGAGGCACTGGGGTGGCCTGCGCCCTAGAGTTGCAGTATGGGTGCTGGATGTTCGCAGGCTTAGGAATGACCATTAATGGCTGCACATGCGCAGTCAGGCGTTGCATCTGCCCGTGGTTTTCAACACTACAGATTTTCACTGAAAATACTTGTTTTGTTGTATGCACATGATGAAAGCAATGTGTTAGTCAAAAACACTGCTTTGATATTTGTTGCGTCGCCTTTGCTGATGTGTAGCTCAGTCACTGGTAACTGATTTTGTGTGAGCAACAGGCTGTATTTCTTCTTCAGAAGTGCCAGAGACAATCAACACATGTACACACATAAACACACACAGTGAATTCTAAGATGATGAAAGCAGTGGTGAGCAAAGATGTTATTGACTGAAATTGCTGAAGGGCAGAAGGCATCATGCGGTGGCTTGAAAGGGGATCTGAAAGGTAATGTTTGTGATACATCAGATCACAGACACTAAAAACAACTAACTAATAGACTCATTGGCTAGAGGGGTGGTGTGCCTAGCATGCCTCACATTTTACACTGCACTAAGGGAATGATTGATTATGTACCTCATGCAAATTGTATGGCAATTTTCTTACTCAGAGATAGGTGAAAGGCAAAGGCATTTTGCTATAAGGAAATTGTTTTGAGGTTTGTGAGCAGAGAGGTGAGGCTTTCCTAGACTGCAAAATACTAACTAGAATTGTATGAAATATATTTGAACAATACACATTGAGGTTCTTCATGCTGTTTTGGAGTGCATCCCGGCATCTGCACTAGTGCTTGGAAAGTTATTTACATATGCTTGCTCCCAAGGTGGATTTCAATTGCTGATTGTTTGATGTTTGTTCATAGTTAAAGATGTTGTTAGTTCATATCTTTCAGAAAATTCATGCTCAACCAAAAAGCTAGTATTCTATCAACTTTCTGGGTTGTAAAAGCAATATTTGAAATTGTCACTAATTTTGAGCCTTTGTCCCACCTTTTATTAATAATGTGGCCCAGATTCTTTGCTTTAAGAGTTGTAGAATGCAGATTAGTGATTTTTGTATACAAATAGAACTCTACACCTCATAAGTGCCTAGTTATGGTATATTAATGGTCTCAACTGGGGAGGTTAAGCAGTTATTAAAAAAAAAAAAAAAAAAGGTAGGAAGGGAGCGCTAAGTCATAATTACATTTGGCAGAGGGGGGGGTATTGTAGTGAGTCCCCTTGATAGCACGGTAAGCTGCCATTTGTTCTACATTATATTGGTTAATGATGGACCTCCTGCATATCCATAAAACAAACAGCACAAGAATTATCCATTTTAAAGACTTAAAGCTTGCCTGTGATATAAGTAGGATCTGCTGGAGGGATAGGTATATATCCCAGAGAGACTACTCCATCTGTGGAACAGGTTCCCCAACATGTGAAACACAATTGTCCTTGAAGAGGTCTTGGAAGGTGTTATTTGGAATGTCTGTTATGTATTTATGATGTTCTACATGTCCTTTTCTTTCTTGCAGATGGGGTGTTGGAATGCTGTGGTTGTAATTTGGAATAGGTGGGTATAAGGTGGAGATTTCTCGTTACTATTAGAGACGTTCATTTTGTCCTTTTCTTTGTAGATGGTAGTGTGCCAAGTACCAGGGGTTGGCACTACACAGTGAATTCTAAGATGATGAAAGCAGTGGTGAGCAAAGATGTTATTGACTGAAATTGCTGAAGGGCAGAAGGCATCATGCGGTGGCTTGAAAGGGGATCTGAAAGGTAATGTTTGTGATACATCAGATGTTTTGCCACCTGAATGGGACTCAAAGTGGGTCTGAGTAAACATCTTATTAAGACATATTTGAGAAAAAAACACCAGCACACCACTCTTCAAATCCAAAAACCATCCACGAAAATTAGGAAGGAAAAAATCAGCTTTCAGGATGTATAAATCACATTTATTAATCCAAACGTTCTGGTACCTCGGCAGTTCGCCTTCAGTGGAACAATTTCAATTACATCACATCCATCATATATAGCATCATCTTCCAATTAATCAATTAACTATCAAGTATTTTCTTAAAGCTCAAACACACAAATATCAATAAATGCTTCAAATTTTTAACTAATACATTAAACAACTTTAATGCAACTAAAACTCACAAATAAACCATGCTGAAAACACATTATTTATAATTTCAATATTATGCTCTATGCTACCAATATATTAATTTATCATTTATTCATTAAATATACAATATTAAATATATATAAAGCACAACAAGAGTTACTAGCAACATTATAAATATATATATTATAAATATAATATAATACAATATTATATTATTATGGCCTACGATATTGTTGAATAAATATACAAAGAAAAACAATTAATGATAAACTATCAGCCTATTCCAGCATCCAAATTCATCCCTCTAGGATGTATAGGGTGATAGTTAAAAATCATCTTATGTTCCAACCTATTCAATTCATTCTTAAAATTCCCTCCTAATGAGTGTGGTCTAGCCAAAACACTAAAGTTGAATCCATCAATTTCACAGTTATGTTTAGTAGCAAAATGAAAAGCCACTAGGCTATCCATATTTTTTCTCCTAATATCCCCCAAATGTTCTAAAATGCAAACCTTTACTTTTCTAGTTGTTTGTCCTATATACCACATAGGTTCTACACAATTACAACCCAAGATGTACACTACCCCAGAAGATGTACAATCAAATTTTTCAAAAGCTACGTATTTTCTACCATTTATTTTCTTCCCATGCATATTATTAACCTTCTCACAGATGGAACAATGTCCACATCTAAACATTCCAACATTCCCATCAGAAGAACATAACAATTTCTTATTAAGTAGTTCCTTTAAATTTTTATATCTACTGTATGAAAAAATAACCCTTTTAGGAAATAAATATCCGATGGAAACATCATCACTAATCACATGCCATAGCTGTTTGAAAATTTTCTCTATAATTTTTTTTTTTTTTTTTTTTTAACTTCATCAGATGAAGTTCAAGTATAAGCTTTGAACGAAAAGCCCTTCATGTAATAAAGTAACTACACTGGAACTAACAGAAGGTAAAATATTTATTTTTTATTTATTGACATTTGTTAACCGGGTTAGTCCAACTGGGCTTGTTGCCCATTTTCAGTGAAGACCTGAGGAGAAAAGCTCCAATAAAACATAAAAGATACAGTTTACAAGATGAAATACAAAAAGTAGTTATATATACAACTTTGAACTTGTACATTCAACATATGGAGATTATACAGAGATATAATTCTGAAGTCAAGGAAGTACAGATATTACTAGTTGAGCAGGGTAACTAAGTATATACATATTTACATCAAATTCAAAAACAAACTTCAAAGAACTTCAGTGGTGGTTAAATATCATTTGAGTAGTGAGCAGTTACTGAGGGGGTGAAATGCCTATGTATAAAGAGGAGGGGAAAATACAGAAGTAGAGAGGGGGATTTAAGTTGGTGCTTGACAGGGGCAGGTTTTGGAGTTAAGTAGATGAAGTTTAAGTTTCTCTATGAAATGAGATGGGTGTACTATACTGCATATTTCTCTAGGAGGTTTATTCCAAGCTTGGGCCATAGAGTACTTATATAGGAGTTTGCCCACTGATCTTTTGGGATAATATATTAGTAGTAGATGCTGGTTAGATGTCCAGAGGCTACAAGGTGGAGAGTAGATGGTGATGAAGGAAGAGAGAGCAGGATATGCTACAGGTTTATAAAGAATAGTGTGTAACATTTGAAGTTGGGCTAATAACAATAGATGTGGAAGTTCTAGCCAATTGAGAGAGTTTAGAGCAAGGCAGTGGTGTGTATTGTAGGGAGAACTGGTGATGAATCGAGCTATTTTATGATAGGTTTGCTGGAGTTTGTTTAGGGTAGTAGTTTGTATATGAGTGAGCACTGGGGCAGCATAAAAAAGGGATGGGAGAAGCAGAGCTTGAGCAAGGGAGAGTTTGGAATTAGTAGTTAAGAATTTTTTATGGCGGTATAGTAAACGGAGCTTTAGATTTGTCTTTTTGATACATTGTAGGATGTGCAAGTTGAAATTGAGTCCATCATCAATAATAACGTCTAGGAGTTTGGTGTGGGATTCGGGTTTAATAGTAGTGTTATTTGAGGAAGTGATGGCAGAGGAGGATTTGTGGTGAGCTAGAGATTGAGGGAGAAATAGTAAGAGTTTGGTCTTTTTAGGGTTGAGGATGAGTAGATTAGTAGATAACCAGCTTTCTGTGGCTAGGAAGACCTGCTGAGTGAGGTATTGGAGTTCAGATGTTATTTGAGGTAGAGATAAGAGTATAATCATTTGCGTATTGTATGAGGGAAGATGTATTGCAAGCTGTATGAAGATCATTGGTGAAAATGTTAAATAGAAGGGTCCCTGGGATGGAGCCTTGCGGGACCCCTGTTGGGAAAGGTAAGAAAGGAAAGAAAGAGGAGAACCATTTTACTGATTGTTGCCTACAAGATAAATAACTGGAGAACCAGGCAAGGGAGGTGGAACTCATATTGAGATTATCAAGTTTGGATAGTAGGACAGTTTGGGAGACTGTATTGAAAGCTTTAGATAAATCAAGGAAGAGACGAGATATCAGTTTGTTATTATCAAAGGCCTCAGAAATGGTATGAGTGAAAGATAAGAGGGCAGTAGTTGTGCTGAATATTTGTGAAATTAAGTAGTCAGACACAGATTATTGAAAATATAGAACTGTTTTTGTGCACATGATTCCAGATGGACTTAGACATCATAGCAGCAGCTAGTTTATCTGCCAGGCAGATTATAGTATCTTTGGGAAGATTTCACCTGGCAGCTATAACAGTTTGTTGACTGAAAAAAAAAATCATAAACTATCAAAGCATTCTAGCAGAAACATGAGCACATAGAAAAAGATATCCAGATAATTCACATAATGCTGGGGACAATTGTAATTTCTGAAACAAATGCCCAAGCATAATTAACTGCCACATTTAGAAGTAACCCTTGTGAATTCCAGAAGGGAGGAATTCTGGTATCACGTCTGCTGAGAAGAGTTTTTTGATAGCTCAAAATTTGACTGTAATGTGATTTAGGAATGGTGTCCATTTGTCCTATGGTATAACAGATAGTTGTAGAGGCACTTTCAAAGGACATACAAAAAATTGAAATTCCTTTATGTTATGTTAACCAACCAGTAGTTCTAAGATGTGAAGGATGACCTGTAAGAAACTACCACAATGAACCAGATGCAGGAAATGTCTGTGATGGACACTGACAGTAGGTTAAGTGAATCAGGAACATAAAATAACACAACATAAAAGAATGTTTCTGAAAATAAACAGGCAAGAAAACCAAGAAATTGTGATTAACCTCAAGGGATTTGGTATTAGAGAAAAAAAGAAAGGTGACAATGTTTCAATTTTTCTCAACATTCACTGCCTGCTGTATTGGAGAGAGTTGAATGTGAGATATCTGATTTAGAAGAAAGTGTAAAGTAATGTGGGGGATAACGTAAAATATTGGTCAGATGGGTGGGTCAGAATAATGTACCTATCGGATAAATAATTGGAGTGGGCAGAAGCAACATTTGATGACAGCAGAATGAATAAATTGTATTGGATTCGCCTAAGAAGCTGAAAGAGATAATAATCATGTCTTAGTCCTTTAACTGCATTTAATATTCTAGTTCTTATTGCTACCTTTTTCAGTAGCAGTCCAATCCACATGTCCATAGCTCTCTCTGTTAAAAGTACATTTAGAAACCAAAGACCATACATACATTCCCACATGTGCTTCCTTCATCCTTCTGTACTATTGCTGCTTAAAATTCCCTTTCATATCTTAGGTTCATAGGTTCATAGGTTCATACTAGGCTATCTGCCCTAGGGCATTTATAAGCCTAGCCAGAATGTGTTTGGCTTTCGCCACCCATTTTAAATTTATTTTGCTATGCCCTTTTTCGAGGTTAGTATACTGTGCCTCTGTCTAACAGTGACACAGAAGTGATACCCGGGGTAAACCTACGATCTCCCATCCACTCATCAAGATTCCTCTTGAAGAGTGTCAATGAGGAACTCTGCCTAACCTGGACTGAGATTTTATTCCAGAGTGAAGGGAGCCTCTGGGTTATGAATCTGTCCCTCCAGCATGTCCTATTTATTTCAGTGCTGAGGTTCAAGTCTCTTGAGCACGTAGCTCGATGGGATTTGGATTTTCTGAGGTGCAGCATGTCCATTAATTCCAGGTTGGACATGGCTTTATACGTCAGGCACAGATCGCCTCTGAACAGGCGGTATGCCACTGAGTAGAGCTGGAGTTTCTTTAACTGGGCAGCATATGGCATCTGTTTGAGCACTTTGATGAGGTACTTTTGGGGTCTTTCCAGTTGCTGCAGGTGTCTGGTAAGGTACATCCCAAAAGGGGCATTGTACTCAATTATGGGCCTGATGAGGGATGAGTAAAGAGGCACGATGACCTCCCCTGATATAGATGTGAATCCCTTCATGATTAGGTGGGCTATATAAAATGTTTTTCTAACCACTTTGGCCACGTGGTTGTCAAATGAGAGATTGCTATCAACTTGGGTCCCCAGGTCCCTAATTATTTCTTCTGTACTTAATGGATTACCACCTATGCGGTAATTTGTGGGCACTTTGTTTTTGCCAAAAGGGATGACTAAACACTTTTTGGCATTTAGCTTGAGGCCATGGCTCTGGCACCAGTTGTCTGTTTCTATGAGGCCCTTTTGGAGGATGCTTGTGTTGGCTGGAGAGTCGATTATGGTGCCCAGTTTGCAGTCATCTGTGAACTTGGTCAGCCACAGTCCTTCCATGTTGGCCTGTTCCTCCGAGAAATATATACCGAACAAGAGAGGTCCCAGGACTGAGCCTTGTGGGACACCACTTGTAACTGGTTTGGAGTCTGACATGGCTCCAGCAATTCTAACCATGTGGGTTCTGTCCTTGAGCCAGTTTGCAATCCATCTAGTGACATAGGGGTTTATATTTAAGCTGGTGAGCTTATCTATAATGCCCAAGTGGGGTATTGTATCGAAGGCTTTTGCGAGGTCCAGGTAGGCTGTGTGGACCACCTTCCCCTCGTCAATGGCCTTGGTGACTGTTTCAAAGAAATCAACAAGGTTTAAGAGGCAGGATCTGCCCTTAACAAAGCCGAACTGGGTAGGATCCAGTGTCTGTAGGTCCCCAATATCTTTATTTATGAGGTCCATGATGATCCTTTCCATAGCTTTGCAGACCAAGCTAGTCAGCTTATGGGGCGATAGTTTCCAGGATCCATTGAGGCACCACCTTTATGGAGAGGGACCACTGTTGCTGTACGCCACTCTTTGGGCACATATCCTGTAGTAAGGCTGATATTGAACAGTAGTTTTATGTTTGGGTTTAGCTCTTCTTGGAGTTCATGTAGGACGCAGCCCGGGACACCGTCTGGTCCCGTTGATGCTGCGTTTTTGCTTTGGAGAGGGCGGCTCTTACCTGAGCATCTGAGATGTCAGGGGGGCAGCACTCTGCTGGGATAGATATTTGCCCTTTTGGTGGGGAGGGGGGGGAGTTTGCGCTGAACCTGTCAGCTAGGATGTTGGCAATGTCTGTGGGTTCGGTATATTTTTTTTCATTTTGAACTAATTCTGAGCATATCTGGGAATTACCACCCAGGTTCCTAACATAACTAAAGAAAGCCTTGTGATTATCCTTAGTGTCCTGTGCAATTTTTCTCTCGCAGCTGGCCTTAGACAATTTTATGAGTGCCCGTAGTTTTTTGCTAATACTGATCAGTGATGCCTTCCCTTTTTGGGATTTTGCTCTATCATTTAGTAGCTTCCTCCTTATATTGCATAGTTTGTTTATGGCTGGGGTCCACCAGACAGGACATCTTCCTTTGGAGGATTGGGTCTTGGTTTTATTTGGGATCGCATGATCCATGCATTCCTGAAGGTGTTCATAGAATGCGTTTATAAAGGATTCTGCGGTCTGGGCCGTATTTTCCACAGGCCTGGGGGCTTTGAAGGATTCCACCTCGGTTTTGAGGAGTGTGAAATTTGCTTTAGAGAAGTTTTTCACTGTGGTTTTCTGGGCAAGGGCTGGGGTCGGGATGTGAATATCCAGTGAGATTAGTTTATGGCCTGATCTTACCAGTGAGGGATACACTTCTGGTCTGGAGCATAGAGTCCCCATGTTGGTGATGATCAGGTCCAGTATGTTTTCCCCTCTTGTGGTAGTGGTACCAAGTTGTTCCATAGCATTTGAGTTTATAAATTCTAGGAACCTTTGGGTTAGGGTGTTGGAGCTAGAGTAATGCTCCTAGTCTATGTTTGGGTAGTTGAAGTCGCCCAATATAATGGTGTTTGGAGAGACCTTCATATTTTCCAGTGTTCTCAGGAAGGCCGAGTGGGGTTCCTGGGTTTGGGAGGGTGGTCTGTAGCAGGCTATAAACTGGAAGGCAGTTTTACCCACTGTTAGTTGCACATGGATAGTCTCTGATGCTTCATGCTGTGCCACCAACCTGGAGGTGAGGGTATCTTTGACGAATATTGATACTCCCCCTCCTTTTGTGGTTCAGTCCAAGTTTTGGGGCCGAAAAACATGGTATGAGGTATAACCTGGTAGTGCTGGGGTGCTCTCGGGAGCCCTGAACCAGGTTTCTGTTACTGCACAGATATCGATGTTCTCCATGCTAAGGACAGTTTCGAGTGCGTGCATCTTGAGGTTTAGACTTCTGGCGCTGAGTAGCATTACTCTTGGTTTCTTATCCCTTGTGATACCTATGGAGGTGGGTTTGTCTTTTGTGCCTTGCCTAAAAAAGGCACTATGGGGGTAGCAAGAGCCTTTGCCAATATCCGAAAGCCCAGGGGTGACAGGTGCAAGCCGTCCCTAGTGAAGCATCTTAGCTTGTCGAGCATGTTATCCCAGGCAGACAGGCATTGGATCCCCTTTGAATTACACCGATACTCAAGACAATTGTTGAAATTGATCATCTTGTCTTCATATTGTGGCATCATTCTTGGTGAGGGTAAGATGCTACTCAAGGACAGGGTCATACCGGCCTGGGCTACATGCTCAGAGAGCTCCTCTATGTCTCTTTTCATGTAGTCCAGGGAGGTACGTCTCAGGTCATTCACACCAGCATGGACAATGACTGAGTCATATTTGTACTTGCCTATTTTGTGTACAAGTACCAAATCTTCTTTGCTATTTCTCGTATGTAGTGATAATAGATCTACATTGTCTAGTTTCTGATCATATTATTTCCCCATTCCACACATCTTACTACTAGCTTGTGCCTTGAATCGTTCTATCCATCTGATGTCCTTATAAGAAGTACAGTTCCCAGTTTTTTTTTCCTTTCCCGCTTGCTGTGCCCAAGTCCTCAAATAATTCTAAAGAGGCCAGTGCTTGGCAGAAAAGCATCATCAGGCATTTGCCAACACATTCACCTGACCCCTAATCCATTCTGGGAGGTAGCACCTCTGGCTTTTGTATGTTTCCTCCTTAAGAACCTTGAGGTCCCTCTACGCCATTTTCCTATTGCCTATTAAGAAGGGTGTGGAGGGCACAGCCCCCCACATTGAGGGGTGTGGGGGTGAAGCCCCCCACCTATTTTCATTTAAAAGCATGAAAATACAAGAAAAACTATACATTTTAAATGAAAACAGGTGGTGGCCTTTGCCCCCCCCCCAACTATATATAACAACTTCAGGGTCGCACTACATTGGAGAGGGGGGAAAATCCCTAAGTGCCTTGAATACTGGTTGTCAACCAAATGAATTTCGATCAAATGGTCTGTATATATATATATATATATATATATATATATATATATATATATATATAAGATGTAATGAATAATAAATCAATGCCAAAAAGCAAATATATTGCAAAGTCAAATTTAAGTAACACTAAGCATTGCACATGCCAGCTTAGGAGGTGTAAGCAATGTTTAGGCCAACTAACTCAATGTGCCCAGTGGTTTACCCCTTTATACAATGCCAACCTTAGGTAAGCAGGATTGCTCATAGCTTAGCCTTTTCAAAACTGGCCAATCATGGCAAAGTGCAGGAGTTCAGCCCAACTTAAACCCAACATGCAGGAATACATCTCATAACTGGTTGTAGCTTCCCTTTGCTGGCATCATGGCAGAAAGGGGAGAGGGAATGCACTTCCGGGCACAGGGCTGGGGCATCAAGGAGTCCAGAGTCATTGCAGGACTCCTTGTCAAAGACCATGAGCAGAGACTGCTGCAGGGCCAGTACCAGGGTTCCCAATATAAGGCAGAAGCCTGGGACTGTCTCACCTGTGACCTCACCAGTGTAACTGGCATACCTCCGAACTGGTGAGCAGGTCAGGCATCACTATGCTGACCTGAAGCAGCATAAGGGGGACCTCTTGGAGCAATGGATCCAAGAGGCTAGGATGGCAGAGGCTGTCCTAGCTGTGTGTAAGTATCACTCCAGTATGTGTGTAATAATTGCCAGCTCATGTATATTATGGATAAGTATGGCTAAGTATTCCTCTTATGTCCTTCACAACGGCAAGTGAGTGGGCCGCAAACCAAGAAGCCCGTGGCTGTCGCCTGGAGAGGTTGCGACATGAGGCAGGTCAGTTATACTCTTGCATGTACTGTCACAGGAAATAAATCTAAAAGCATTAGTAAGGTAATTGCCAGTATAAAACCTGTATTGTTTAAGGCAAGTACAGCATGCAATGGGGATTATGGCAGGAAGAGTCTCATATAGTTTGTATGTAAATAAAAGCATAATAACCTGACAGTAAAGATCTAACTGCTGGACTGCATGTGTATACTCTGGTATCATATGATAATGTAGATTCGCAATCACTTAATAGTACTGTTGTATTAAGTACTGTTACCCACACTGTGCAACATAAATAAAATGTGTAGGAATGTCTGTATATGATTGGTGTAATACCCAGAGGTCATTTAGTACAACTAAGAGATACATAGAAAACAGTGAAAAGGCTGACAGCAAAATCCAAATAGCACATGCAACTGAGACGTGAACTGTTGTATTTTTAGCATACACAGCCATGGTTTGAATCCTTGCAGTGGTAGCAGTCTGCATACAGAATCATACCCCACAGCTGTACAGATATGTTCAGAATGTCCAGTAAAGTGGCCCATATCTGCTGCTGTCACCCTGTTCCCCTGGGAAATCAGTGGGGTGATCCCAGACGTATAGGCAACAAACAGGAAATACAACTGACACACATCTATGAGAACAAAGCTGGCACACTAGCAACTCCCCAAAATCTTATGAGAGTAATAAGCCACATATGTCCCATTTACACCCTCATGTTTCAAGCTGTGACCAGAGTGTGTACAGTAACAGAGTGAGATGTATGTGCATAATAGTAATGTGGAATCTGGTATTTTGTGTGGCAACATCCAGGTAGTGCTAACAAGCATTGCTCCCACAGGTCTGTCAGATACAAACACTGTGCCCAGAAATGAAAGAATGATGCCCTGTATTGGTACTGTTTACTTTGGTATTGTATGGCATTGTGACTGATGCAGTTGCTCTGAATAATAAGGTATTACTAATCACTGTCTCCCACACTGTCCTACAAAATATAACTGTCTAGGAAATCCTGTATAAGAGTGTTGTAATACAAGGTCAGAATGTAAAACCACAGAAGAATTATAAGACAGAAAGCAGATAGGAGATATACAGCAATATCTATATAGCACACACAACTGTGATGGACAGTGTTTTAGCTTTAGCAGACACAGGCATGGTCTGAATCCTTGGAGTGGAAGTAGGCTGCATACAGAATCATACCCCACAACTGTACAAATAAGACCAGAATGGCCAGTATAACGACCCATATTTGCTGCCTGTCACCCTGTCCCCCTGGGAAGTCTGTGGGATGATCCCAGATGTTTAGGCAGCAAACGGGGAATACAACTGATTGTCACACATCTATGAGAACAAACCTGTCACTCTAGCAACTCTCAAAACTGTTATGAGAGTAATAAGCCAAGTATGTCCTACCTACACCCTCATGTTGTCAAGCTGTGACCAGAGTGTGTACAGTAACAGAGTGAGATGTATGTGCATAATACTAAAATGTAATCTGGTACTTTGTGTGAAAACATTCAGATAGTGCTTACAAACACTGCTCCTACAGTTACATCAGATATGAACACTGTGTTGAGATATAAAAAGCTTGATACCCTGTACTGGTACTGTTTACTCTGGTATTGTATGGAATTGTGAGTGTTGCAGTTGCTCTGAATAATGCGATCACTGTCACCCACACTGGACTACATAATATAACTTTGTAGGAAAGCATGTATAAGAGTGTTGTAAGTCACTAAAGATTGAAGAGAGCAATAGGTTAGATATGTCCCGGTTCATCTGCATGTGGTCAAGACATGGCCAGAGTCTGTGGAGAAAGAGATGGACAGGTATGTGCACATCAACATGGAATCTGGGAGTACGTGCAGAAACAGTTAGTGTTTACAGACATTTCCTCTGCAGATATACCAGGTAAGAGGTGTATATTGCAGGAAAAACCAGTTCATGTAAAAAGATGATGACAGCCATATCACTGTCCAAACTAAGGCTATAGGGTAGTATAGTAATACTTGTAAGGTACAGATAATAGCACTGACTAGGAAAGTAATGTGGACTACAGGAATATACTAGTTGTTAATTGACATCATCCCCCCCCCACCATATCTCCAACAATAAACTAAATACCCACCTCAACCGGTATGTGATGACGTCACTGTTCTGTTGGGACATATGTCCTATTGGTTGATAATTATTTAAATCTGTTTCCATGCATGTGCTATGTTGAATTACTCCAACTATGGTGACATGGTGCCATCGATGTATCTGCATGCTGTTGTTATTACCACTGTGGTCCTATATATACATGTGTTCCATTTGCTATGCAACTGTTCCATATCTTGTGTCTGGGTTTATGGGAATATCTATGCATGCTGTTATACCTAACCCTGGACTATGTTGACTATTATTAACCCACATATGTTGATACACCATAAACGCCATAGCACGTATGGGAAAGTGGGTCCTAGTGGACCCACCTGTCCCGCCTCAGCTGGCCGTGGCACGGTGAACCAGCATGTCTGAGGTCCAACCTGGGACCTATTCGACTATTGGTCCTGTACCACCTTCGGATGGAACCTCCTCAGGGGATGGGGCTCACCACCCCCTGGGAGCAGGAGCGGACAGGAATCTGTCACCCATCGCCAGGTCCGGGTCATGGTACATAGAGAGCTTGATCAGCAGTTTGGACATCTTCTATGCCAGCTCAAGGGCTGCATGTCGTGACTAGAGGGTCGGCCTGGCTCTCTGACTCAGCCCCCAGCACAGCCACCTTCAGGGCTATGAAGGTGCAGTGGTGACTGCCCATGGGTGGGTATCTCAGTCCCTCTGTTTCCACTAGGGAGCTCATGGGCTTCCAATTTCCCAGTACCCCTCACCATCAAGGTGTTTACCCCGCACATGTGTTATATACCACCCCCGTATGCGTCTTGTATGTCTGGTCTGTTAACCAACCCAACCAACCTCCCCAAATATACCTACTATCCCTCCCCAACATCCTACTCTCACCTGAAAAAAAAAAAGGGCAATCTGTTCCCAAAAATATATCTCGCCCCATATATAGCTGTCTGTTTCACACAAGTGTCCACTGGACACATGTAATCTGGTCTAAATGGCATCATAACATATTATTGTTGTCCTCACCCCTCTATCAGGGGTTTGAGTGTCCAAATCTACTTCCAAATTCAGTGTCTATGCACAGCTGTTGTTGTAGAAGAAATGGGCAGCTACGGACCTTCCCTACACCCTTCCTGCACATCCCTAGCTACTTTCCCTACTGTCTTTCCCTCTTTGTGCCCCTTTTTCACCACTTTCCTATCAACCCTTTTTTTCTTTTCATTTAAAGAAATTAGTGCGGGGGTAAGCGGGAGTAAGCACTTTTAAGCAGCAGTAAGCGGGTTTAAGCCTGTTTGCATGGGGATAAGCAATGCCTACACAGGTTAAGCAATTTAAAAGCTAACTGAGTGTACGAAACTATAACCAGAAGTTAGCAGTGCTTACCTCCATGCAAACCCATGCAAACCCGCTTACAACTGCATAAAAGTTCCTTAATCACTTTGTATCCAACGGCCCTTGTTCTGCCCAGCAACAAAATAAACAGCCTCTGCAAGGCTCAAACCCAGGACCTTGTACACCATAGTCAAAGTGATTTACCACAAAGCCATGTCAGATATACATAACCTTGATGTTTTCACAAACATATCATCCCGCCCAGTCATTCAACAGTACAGGCAATATATTCCAACATGTAGATGTATGTGTGTGTGTGTATATATATTAATATCTAAATAGATAAAACATATCTATATATGTAGATATAGATATACTATAGAAATATATACTAATATATATATATATATATATATATATGCATATACATACATATATATATATATATATATATATATATATATATATATATATATATATATATATATATATATATATATATATATATATATATATATATATATATATATATATATATATATATATATATATATATATATTTATATATATATATATATATATATATATATATAGCTATATACAGACATACATCTGTAGATAAAAATGGGAACATAACAAAAACATATATGTCCACATGCACCGTTAATGGGGTTGAGGGGGCCCAAACAACATACGTCTTGTACGAATAGATATCTCCCCCCACAGCCAAACATGTCTGCCCTGCAATACACTACCAACTGTTATAGATCCCATAACCAGGCCCTGACACAACATAGGCACAAGATGTTAACAGTACTCCATCCCACTTGTATGATGTCAGGCTGGTATCAGTAATATATCATGCAGTACAATCTGGCTACCGTAGGGAATGTACAATGTGGAAGCAATCAAAATCCCTAGGATACATATACACAGACACATATATGCAGATACAGATATAAATATGCATAGATATATATGTAACTACACATAAGCACACACACAGATATGTATAGGAAGATACATATGTAGAAGGTGCACACAATACAGAACAGCCACTATGCCCACAGTTACTACCTTACCAACTGGACGATGTATGAGCCACCCATACAAATGACAACCGTTGCCTGCAACATAGCAACATATACCCACAGAGAGGTCAAAGGATATAACACCACACATAGGTTTGCATACATAGAAAAGCTTTATTTGTATTACAGTCGTATATGCCATGTCATATAACTGTTTAGACACCGACATCCATATAAACAGAGTAAAGCAACTATGAAGCAGTTATACTAATACAGTAGTCTGGAAAGGTTTACATATGTTGCTGTCCAGGCCGATGCCTCAAGTAGTACAATAGTAAAGACAGACTGGGCTACAGGATACCAAACAGTCAACAGTAAGTAATGCAGATGTATAGTCCAGCAGCCTCTATCTTCACTCAGTACACAATTCCTAGGGGATAAAGACCTCAGTTGACACAATGGGATGTATCTGTTACATATCAAGGCATAACTGACACCATCACAATCAGACTGACAAACAGAACAGTCTGTATGGCAGGAGGCAATAGGCCTCCATTTACCCAAGGTGAATTGTAAAGGAATTTACATCCAGATACCTTAAGGTAGCTTACCCCTGATACCCCCACATGTTGTAACAGCCTAGGTTAGTTATGGTGCATCCCCCCCTAGATTCAATAATGCAGGGCGATATACCACTGTTGCATACACTGGCCCCTGGAGTGCATAAGGGCACACATATATTGTGTAGGTGAAGCCCACACATATATGGACCCAAGCCCACAGTATGCGTGGGGGACACAACAGCAGTGGACTGATGGCTGGAATGGCAGCAGGACATACTCACAGTCCACTACTTAACCCTCGACAGCATGTCATATGTACAAATCCTGGTATGTAGGTGGAGGACAGAGGCTGGAACACAAGCCTATATGTGTAAAACTGTTGTCATACACTAAGCAAGTTGCTGGTGTTACAGGATAGTCTGCAACATACCCTTAGTCAGTAATATGAAGTTAGAAACAAAAATGGATGTAACCATGTACTGATAGCACTCAGCACACACACACACAAACACACACACACACATACACACACACACACACACACACACACACACACACACACACACACACACACACACACAGACACAAACACTGCCAGTGATATATCTGACCTGTGTGGTGGACAGAAAAAAAATAATAGGCACACCTCTGGCCATCAAGAAGATAGGCCCACAGTTGAGAGCTATGCAGACAGACTGCATTCCAAGTCAAACTAGTATGCACACACAAACCCTGTAACACCAGTGCTATACAATGCATACAACAACACTACTTATATTCTGTCTGTAGTTCTGGAACCCCCTACAAATATGTAGCTGGCCTGAGTGTGCAGATTCTCATGTAAGAGGTATTGCTACCTGCTATTTGTAACACTGCTGCCCACACACAAGAAGGATGTCCATCATACAGGAAAGGTAAATGGACCATGCCCACAAGATGTAGGGATTTATAGCAGGTGGTTGCCATGACAGTGGTAATTGGAAGTACTACACAGCATGCTGCATGCACGTAGCAAGTGGAGGACCCTGATTGGTGCAGAGGACATCACCTGATCATGTGCATGACCTACAAATTCCATGCTGCAATCTATGCAAAGCAGCTCATTCAATTTACTGGAGAGAGACTGAGAGAGAGAGAGAGAGTGTGCATATAAGGCACAGAAAAAAAGAAAAACATCCAGAAGAGTCTGCATTCCCAGAACAGGTATGTGAATTATACATGTATGTAACTGACCTTAGTACTTGGTCCACTGTAATGGGATAGATGATGTGGAATGATTTATATGTGCCTTCAGGTGTTGTTGTTGTAATAATGTTCAGCTGAGCAACTGCTAAGTACAATAGAGTAC
This sequence comes from Protopterus annectens, assembly GCF_019279795.1. Lineage (NCBI taxonomy): Eukaryota > Metazoa > Chordata > Ceratodontiformes > Protopteridae > Protopterus > Protopterus annectens. The sequence continues at coordinate 1,919,986,268 of NC_056726.1, forward strand.
GTCCCTGTGGGAAGTGGGCCATACCTGTCAACCGTGCAGAGCAGCACTGACGGATAAGACGTAAGCCATCATACTGTGTGTTGTGTAATGGGAAGTATGTATATTACATGGCCAATATCTGGTGGTGGAAGTAATGCCATTATGATGGACACATGGGTTCCACAGCCCACCTCTTGCAGGATACTCAGGTTAACCTGTACTGCAGCATGCAGGAATACCATAGGTGTGTAATAGGGTTACCTGCAATCTGGTCCTACATATACCACCCTAATGTCAGGCTGTGTCCATATGTGGCACCTGTCTGTGTTGTAGCAAGGCAGAACAGTGCATCTGTGCAGGAAGGTGTTGTGAGATTGTAGACCTGATGTCTGAATGTACCCCACATATAGGTATGCATATGTGTGTGTGTGTATATATATATATATATATATATATATATATATATATATATATATATATATACAGTTTTTATATATATATAGTTTTTATATATATATATATGTGTGTGTGTGTGTGTGTGTGTGTGTGTGTGTGTGTGTGTGTATATATATATATATATATATATATATATATATATATATATATATATATATATATATATATATATATATATATATATATATATATATATATATATATATATATATATATAGATAGATGCACACACACATGTATGTCCACAAATATACAGATACCCATGTGTAGACATACATATGGTATATATAGGTATGTAGTGATACTGAAGTGTGTGGCTTACATTGCACACACCACACAGCGTTTAGGGTGAGGAGTATCCCAGGTTACATGTTACATGCAGAACATCCCCAGACATGTACAGTATGCTAATGGGGGATATAATGGATGTATATGACAATACGTAGTGTGACATACCTTCATATATACATTAATAGACACATAACAGGCAGACACACATCTGAGAGACCAGGGCCTATTGCTGCTAACTAACTTGACCATGTGTCCAATGTGTTACAGGTAGGCTGCACACAGCACATGCATAACTGGCCTGGATTGTGGAATCAGTTACCTGTATGGTTGATGGTGACAGTGGTAACCATAACGTGGTACATGGGACATATACCGGGTGTACCGTGGTGTAATGACAGTGTACACAGCACCCACATCCCTGAGTGGATATTGTACTCCCTGAAACTCATGATGACACTCTGCCATACCCACAATCACACATTGGCCATGACTGCGATACAACCCATAGTATACCCCAACAGTGATACTACAGGGATATGCATCTAATGCACATGCCACATGCCTAGTAGGGTGTTGCATTGTCATGCCTCACCTATGGGCAGCAACAACACTATCTGTACTACTGTATGGCAATGGGTATTGTAATAGGAGTATGTGGCTTCGGAATGTTGTACCCTACAGATATATGGACATGCACACATACACACACTTGCCAGAACACAATGGGCATCACATGCCTATCAACCCATTTGTACAACACTGTTGTACTGGTACGGCAAGGCTAGTGTAGCCGGTATAGAGAGTAGCTTAACAGGGTGCATGTAATGTCCCATACAGCAGCAGCCACAATTGACTATGGCAATGGGTGTTGCAGTGGTTGTGAAGGCCCTCATGGCATTCCCAAGTACAGGTGTGCTAACACACAGACACTGCTATACTTAGTCATGCACATGTACACATGTGTCAGTTCAGGGGTGCATCGCTTCAGGTAGTCATAGCTGTGTACCTAGCTATTGTTCAAGGAGAAACGGGCTGTGTAGGGGTTGTCTGTACAGTGGTATGCTGCCACCTGCCATGTGGCAGCAGGCAGTCTATCGACAGACACTACTGTGGTGGCCCTCAGGGTGAGAATGACGTTCATCAGCCAATTCTTCAGGTGCCTCCTGCACATGGCCACTAAAGTGATCAAGTTGACATGTATGCAACATGCATTACAACACATGGTTAGTGTCTGTGATGGAGACCTGTACCCAAGCATGTTCTATTGACTGTGGTAGTGTAGTGGACTTACCGTGGCATGTGGTGCATACAGGGTGTCATCTCCTATATGTGCCAGTTCTTACACAGCTGGGCAGACATGTCAGTGTCAATCAAGCTTAGCTTGCCTGTACATATCCCAGCTGGATACCTGCCATCTGCACATCTGTACAGGGACTGACAATCATCAGCTTGGCAAGTAGCTATGCAGTAGGATGAGTGTGTTGACAGACATTTGATAACAATATGTATGCCATAACTGCATGTCAGAAGCTCTCACTAACATGTGCTGTACAGGCGGTAGTCAACAGTTACAGTCCACATGTCAGAAAATTACCCAATAGGGGTTATATACTGTGACACAGCTCCCACACCAGGGATACAACAGGGCGGCCTCAGAGTCCAGCTATGCCTATAGGTTTTCCTGTTGTCAGTACTAAATTTAGCACTCTGCTTTTACCTGGGTAAGCACTGTCAACAGTAGTGCCGCCATGATACACTACATGACATTGTGACAGCATGTACCATGGGCTACTACACCTGTATGTAGCACATTCACATGGATGACAGTACTGTAAAGGCCTCATATACATCTGTGTCCAACACATGAAACTCACACCCCTTGCTACTGTAATGACAGCACATAGGCGCATGTATTGTACATGGTATTACATACACTTATTACATATGTCATTACCCCGCTATGTTATCAGACTGGGTGGTGCAAACTGGTTACTAGGGCTAAGCCATGCTTAGCAAGTATCAACATTGCTGCAATATAACAGCTGAGCTGGATTGCGCACTGGTAAGCGAAGCCAACACTGTGAAAGTGTCCATACATTTACCCATAGCTTAGCACCACTTAGATTCACGCAAACCCGCTTAAAGCTGCTCAAAACTGCCTGAACTACTCTGTATCTGACAACTCTTGTTCTGCCCAGCAACAAAATGAACAGCCCTTGCAGGTCTTGAACCCCGGACCCTGTACACTATAGTCACAATACTTAACCACTACACCATGACAACTGTGAAAACAGTAGGTGTTTTACCAATATATCTGTCAATATACATATTGAGTAGTATTGAACAATTGCCTTTACTTCCACAATTGTGTAGTACTTGTTATTAATATGACTGTTGCATCACATATGTTGTATCATAATGTACACATAGCAGATATATACAGTGAGATACATCTGGGATGGTTTACACAACCATGAGGTTTACACATGACAGGAATATGGATATATACATATAATAGGTAGATATATATCTACATGTGCATGCACATGAATACTCATACATATGTCTGTATACACATCTGTATAGTGCAACATATATATGGCCATGTGTTCATCTCTTCATATGTACACACACACACACACACACACATATATATATATATATATATATATATATATATATATATATATATATATATGTATATATATATATATATATATATATATATGTGTGTGTGTGTGTGTGTATGCACCTCCTATGTGTACAGATATGCCTGTTTATGTGGATATATATGTAGATATCTATATAGATATCTAAAACTATATGTGCATACATATCTCTTCTGATACACCTATTACTGTCAATATATATGTAAATATCCATATGTATATGTGCATATGTGTCTCTATCTGTATATGTGTAGACATATATTGCTCTGTATATGTATATATCTGAGTGTTTATATGTATATATATATATATATATATATATATATATATATATATATAATATATATATATATATATATACATATAAATATATATATATATATATATATATATATATATATATATATATATATATATATATATATATATATATATATATATATATATATTATATATATATATATATATATATATATATGTACATATCCATCTATGTATGTTGATATGTATATGTGTATATAGCTATATAGCTATATGGATAATTATATATACATATATGTTCACCATATGTCCTGAACATGGAGTGGAGCCCTACCTCAGCCCCAATAGTCCCAACCTCTTAGTGCAAGGGGATGTCAGGCATGTATTGCAAGTAAATTTTTAGACTATTGCTACTGTAATAGGGATTGTCTTCACAGAGATGTTGTGTGTGGGAGGTCACATCTGCTTTTAACATGTGCGCCATTGGTTACTGACAGACATCCTAAGGACATCATAGTACAGTACCACTCCTAGCACAGTAATGATCATGTGGACTATAGCAGAGATATGGCCAATATATGTGGACAGTCTGACACACTCTGGTCAGTCCAGAGGTATGCACATAACCCCTTAGTGGAAGACATGTGGATCAAGCCTGAAATTGTGGATGTTAACAGCCATGTAGATGGGTATATCATGTAAATAGTGGTATACATTTGCCCCCATAGGTTATGCATTCACACACCACTGTCTGTCCTGACACATAATATCCGCTGGTACAGAGGTGCCATGGCCACATACTACCCACTAGTTAGTGACATACATCTGTACAGCTTCCCACTGCTTTGTCTGATATACATGACTCTTATGTTGGCCCAGCAGCAGTACATCTGGCAAGTATGTGGACAAAACATCTTACTGGGTAAGTACACTAAGCTGCTTGGCATGTAACAAAGCACTGTGCAGGCTGCAGTCAGACTGTCACAACACTGGCCTACATGCCTACATTTCCTATGGGGAACTGCACATGTACCTGTGTATATAACAGGCTCTACAGGCATGTCACAGCACAGAGTAACAGACACCTGTGTGAAAGTGCATAACCACAACCAATGTAAACACAGCAACAGCTGCATATGGTAAGCTAGCGTAATATTACAGTATATGGACTACCTGACCAACAGCATCCTCATATGTGCCATTTGCACATTAACCCTACATATACTGATCCGCTACACAGTGTGGACCTATACCTGTCTGTGGTATGGGACATGTGTGTGTTTGGCCCTACAAACATGTAAGCTGATATGGTAACATACAGTGGAGCAGCATAAAACATCAGATAGAACAAGACCTAGAGCAGTGGCATCTACCACAGTCTGTACACAGGCCAAGGTACATATTCACAATACACACACTGTCTATAAATCACTATAAGTACACAGACCTCACCTACTGTGCACACAACCACAGAATGCCCAGGTTATGTCCTGAAATATAACCCCTACTATACATAACATGTGTAGCAGTCAGATATTTCACTAGCTTGTAATCAGATATGATGTCAACAAATATGGTGTACAGAACATATACACCTCTTACTGAATTACATATGTACAAAGGTCGATAGAGTTGTGGCTGGAGGCACAAACACAGGGCCAATATTAACATGTTGCTGTGATAACCTCGTACATTTACTGTTGCAATAGGGTTTGTTGCAACATATGTCCTATGAGGGATATGAAGTCAGTAACTCTCATGGCTGTCACCATGTACTGACTGCAATCCTCCCACTATGCTTCTGCAGTTCACAGATAGGTGCTCTGTTGGTAACACAAGAAACAAAAGGCACCACACACTGCCAAGTCTTCAGATGACCCTACAGATGGGGGTTTCCTCATAAACATAGCACTGACATGACAGGTATTAAAACATGTAGGACAGCCATATCCACACACACCCTGTTAAACCAACATTACTCCAAATGCAGTATAGCAGCACTTACATTCTGTAGTCATGTCAGGCACATCCCCCTCCTGTGTGTTGGCCTCTTTCCACAGTGTATGTTGTTAGAGGTAAATCCCCAATCCATCTGTGATGCTGTTTGCCAAACAACAGATCTAGGTCCTGCTCACAGTGAATGAAAAGGCCCAACAGCAACATGATGTTCCTAGATATTGGAGTGTGTTTCTATGCAATTGACTGTGTGAATGTTACCACAGCTGTTCCACATGCAATCAGCTAGAGGAGGGCTGCAATCCATGCATAGGCCATCAGCTGATCATAAGCATCACTTACAATACACATGCTGCTGCATAAGCAAAGCAGGTGTAAGTCTCCACATCCACCAGAGAGGGAGTGAGAGATGTAGACATAGGCAAAGATAGGTCAGAGAGGGGTGGGAGAGTAAAACTTAAGCATGTTTGTAGCACACACCTACCAGTACAGGGTGTCAAACTCCTGACTATGTATTCCTAACACATGTCTATGCAGGTATTGGATGCGCCACATAGGTTACATGTTGAGGAGGCCTTCAAACATATATGTGATGGTGAGTGACATCTGCGACAGTGTTATGGTAGCTATACGGTTTGTGTAGCACACATGCCTGTCCATATGAACAGGTGTCAGCATCAACACAGCCACACTCTCTCAGTGACCCACACACATTGACACACTTGGCAGGGTCAGGAATACAACTCCTCACTAGTTAGATTGTCACAATACAGTACTGTGCATGTATCACATGCACCACAGGGGTTATCTGGAGGTTATATGGGCAAAGGGCATGTGGAGGTGTCTGACATCAGACAGCATGCTTCAGTATGCCAACGGTGGTTGTGGTGAGTGTGAATGTGGTAATAGACATCATACACCACACACACAGACACAGGGTGCCAGTACTGACATACATGGGTGCATTGCTTCACGGGTGTGTAGTGATCGACTGTGCTAGATCACTATACAAGGCTAGGTGATGGGTATACCTTGGCATCAGGCCACATGACAATGGTCTGCAGTGTGGCTCAGGGGTGTAGTGCCTGGATTGTCCCACACAGGTGGGTATTGTATCCACCATCCAGTCACCTGGGTAACTATTGTGCGTGGCCATTGCTGTGCATTGCGTGCCATGTATGTGTTCCTTAGTCCATGACATGGACAGTGTCTGGGATGTGCACACATCCCACATGCATGTACAGTGGCATATGTAACTGTACCTGGGATGTCTGGCCCACGTTGTGTACACAGATTGTTATTATCAGATGTGCCAGTCCTGGCCTCATGTGGCGGGAACTGGTAATGGACAGCAGGTTGCCCCTGCACCTACATTGATAGCTTGATACAGGTATTCCCTGGTGTCAATGACATCTGTCCATGGAGGGCATGTCTTTAAGGCATGGTATGTCCTTTGTGGATCACATTTGATGGCACCACAGGTGTTGCATGTGGTCAGTGTGGATCATAGGGAAGGTGCACTTTCAGCATATGTGTGCCTATTGGACTGATGGACAGGGTACCATGCCCTCTGTAGCCCACTGCATTCACACCATGGTTACAATCAGTGGGCAATATGCAGGGTACTACTAACATAGCAATTGTTGCCTAGGCGAGTGTGTGTGTGTGTGTGTGTGTGTGTGTGTGTGTGTGTGTGTGTGTGTGTATGAGACATAGGTTGAGCATTTTCTCTGGGTAATGCAAGGGTTGCTAACTTTGTTCACCAGGCCTTGATGTCACATGTAGGGGTATGGATTTGCACCACCGCCTCTCGGCTATTTCACATCTATTATCCCTGTAAGGTGGATATTGTGACATATACTAGGGCCACCACATAAGAAGTTTGAAAAACCTACTCCACAATGAGTCCAGTTGTTACACATTCACAGCCACCTCCACACAGGATACGAATGACAAACACAGACACACACACTCACACACATACACTCACACACACACACCTGCCATGTCTGGGATTAGAACTCCTATTATAGATTCATAGGTTCATACTAGGCTATCTGCTCTAGGGCATTTACAAACCTAGCCAGAGTGTGTTTGGCTTTTGCCACCCATTTTAAATGAATTTTGCTATGCCCTTTTTCGAGGATAGTATACTGTGCCTCTGTCTAACAGTGACACAGAAGTGATACCCGGAGTAAGTCTACGATCTCCCATCCACTCATCAAGATTCCTCTTGAAGAGAGTCAATGAGGGACTCTGTCTAACCTGGACTGGAATTTTATTCCATAGTGAAGGGAGCCTCTGGGTTATGAATCTGTCCCTCCAGCATGTCCTATTTATTTCAGTGCTGAGGTTCAAGTCTCTGAGCGTGAGCTCGATGGGATTTGGATTTTGTGAGGTGCAGCATGTCCATTAATTCCGGGTTGGACATGGCTTTATACGTCAGGCACAGATCGCCTCTGAGCAGGCGGTATGCCACTGAGTAGAGCTGGAGTTTCTTTAACCGGGCAGCATAAGGCATCTGTTTGAGCCCTTTGATCCTCTTGGTGAGGTACTTTTGGGGTCTTTCAAGTTGCTGCAGGTGTCTGGTAAGGTACATCCCAAAAGGGGCATTGTACTCAATTATGGGCCTGATGAGGGATGAGTAAAGAAGAACGATGACCTCCCCTGATCTAGATGTGAATCCCTTCATGATTAGGTGGGCTATATAAAATGTTTTTCTAACCACTTTGGCCACGTGGTTGTCGAATGAGAGATTGCTATCAACTTGGGTCCCCAGGTCCCTAATTACTTCTTCCGTACTTAATGGATTACCATCTATGTGGTAATTTGTGGGCACTTTGTTTTTGCCGAAGGGGATGACTATACACTTTTTGGCGTTTAGCTTGAGGCCATAGCTCTGGCACCAGTTGTCTGTTTCTATGAGGCCCTTTTGGAGGATGCTTGTGTTGGCTGGAGTGTCGATTATGGCACCCAGTTTGCAGTCATCTGCGAACTTGGTCAGCCACAGTCCTTCCGTGTTGGCTGTACCTCCGAGAAATATATACCGAACAAAAGAGGTCCCAGGACTGAGCCTTGTGGGGTGCCACTTGTAACTGGTTTGGAGTCTGACATGGCTCCAGCATTTCTAACCTTGTGGGTTCTGTCCTTGAGCCAGTTTGCAACCCATCTAGTGACATAGGGGTTTATATTTAAGCTGGTGAGCTTATCTATAATGCCCGAGTGGGGTATTGTATTGAAGGCTTTTGCGAGGTCCAGGTAGGCTGTGTGGACCACCTTGCCCTCGTCAATGGCCTTGGTGACTGTTTCAAAGAAATCAACCAGGTTTAAGAGGCAGGATCTGCCCTTAACAAATCCAAACTGGGTAGGATCCAGTGTCTGTAGGTCCCCAATATCTTTATTTATGAGGTCCATGATGATCCTTTCCATAGTTTTGCAGACCAAGCTAGTCAGGCTTATGGGGCGATAGTTTCCAGGATCCGTTGGAGCACTACCTTTGTGGAGAGGGACCACTGTTGCTGTACGCCACTCTTTGGGTACATATCCTGTAGTACGACTGAGACTGAACAGTAGTTTTATGTTTGGGTTTAGTTCTTCTTGGAGTTCATGTAGGACGCAGCACGGGACACCGTCTGGTCCCATTGATGCTGTGTTTTTTGCTTTGGAGAGGGCGGCTCTTACCTGAGCATCTGAGATGTCAGGGGGGCAGCACTCTGCTGGGACAGATATTTGCCCTTTTGGTGGGGAAGAGGGGGAGAAGTTTGCACTGAACCTGTCAGCTAGGATGTCTGTGGGTTCGGTGTATTTTTTGTCATTTTGGACTAATTCTGAGCATATCTGGGAATTCCCACCCAGGTTCCTAACATAACTAAAGAAAGCCTTGTGATTATCCTTAGTGTCCTGTGCAATTTTTCTCTTAAAGCTGGCCTTAGACGATTTTATGAGTGCCCGTAGTTTTTTGCTAATACTGATCAGAGATGCCTTCCCTTTTTGGGATTTTGCTCTATCATGTAGTAGCTTCCTCCTTCTATTGTATAGTTTGTTTATGGCTGGGGTCCACCAGACAGGATGCCTGCCTTTGGAGGATTGGGTCATGGTTTTGTTTGGGATTGCATGATCCATGCATTCCTGAAGGTGTTCATATAATGCATTTATAAAAGATTCTGCGGTCTGGGCCGTATTTTCCACAGGCCCGGGGGCTTTGAAGGATTCCACCTCGGTTTTGAGGAGTGTGAAATTTGCTTTAGAGAAGTTTTTCACTGCGGTTTTCTGGGCAGGGGCTGGGGTCGGGATGTGAATATATAGTGAGATTAGTTTATGGTCTGATCTTACCAGTGAGGGATACACTTCTGGTCTGGAGCATAGAGTCCCCATGTTGGTGATGATCAGGTCCAGTATGCTTTCCCCTCTTGTGGGAGTGGTAACAAATTGTTCCATAGCATTTGAGTTTATAAATTCTAGGAACCTTTGGGCTAGGGTGTTGGAGCTAGAGTAATGCTCCTAGTCTATGTTTGGGTAGTTGAATTCGCCCAATATAATGGTGTTTGGAGAGACCTTCATATTTTCCAGTGTTCTCAGGAAGGCCAAGTGGGGTTCCTATATTTGGGAGGGTGGTCTGTACCAGGCTATAAACTGGAAGGCAGTTTTACCCACTGTTAGTGGCACATGGATAGTCTCTGATGCTTCGTGCTGTGCCACCAACATGGAGGTGTGGGCATCTTTGACAAATATTGATACCCCTCTCCTTTTGTGGTTCGGTCCAAGTTTTGGGGCCGAAAAACATGGTATGAGGTATAACCTGGTAGTGCTGGGGTGATCTCGGCAGCCTTGAACCAGGTTTCTGTTACTGCACAGATATCGATGTTCTCCATGCTAAGGAGAGTTTTGAGTGTGTGCATCTTGAGGTTTAGACTTCTGGCATTGAGTAGCATTACTCTTAGTTTCTTATCCCTTGTGATACCTATGAAGGTGGGTTTGTCTTTTGAGCCTTGCCTAAAAAAGGCACTATGGGGGTGACAAGAGCATTTGCCAATATCCGAAAGCCCAGGGGTGACAGGTGCAAGCCGTCCCTAGCAAAGCATCGTGGCTTGTCGAGCATGTCATCCCAGGCTGACACGCATTGGATCCGCTTTGAATGACACCAATACTTAAGCCAATTGTTGAAATTGATCATCTTGTCTTCATATTGTGACATCATTCTTGGTGAGGGTAAGATGCTACTCAAGGTCAGGGTCATACCGGCCTGGGCTACATGCTCAGAGAGCTCCTCTATGTCTCTTTTCATGTTGTCCAGGGAGGTACGTCTCAGGTCATTCACACCAGCATGGACAATGACTGAGTCCTATTTGTACTTGCCTAAGAGTGACCTGAGTGCTTGTGTTATGTGGCGGATCCTAGCACCCGACAGGCAGCTCACCGTGACCTTCTCCTTGTTCAGCCTGGTGAGCGGGACGTCAGTGTGCCTGACGATAGAGTCACCTAGTTAATTACTCTACAGAACTATGCAGTTATAGGATGCGCCATGGAGATTACTGGAGTACTCCTTCCCCAAAGGTGTATTTCACAGTGAATGATGTCAGCAGGCTTGCCAAAGTAGGGCATTTGAATTGTAATGTGTGTGAGTAGCCTAAAAAGCATTGCTCCCTACACAGACATAGAAACACACACACAAACATCCACACCTGCCGTGTGTGGGATTAGAATCCCTACCAGAGTTCTATATCACACTATAGCATTACGCTGTTATAGGATGTGCAACAGGGATTACTGGAGTACTCCTTCCCCAAAGGTGTATTTCACATTGAATGACATCAGCAGGCTTGCCAAAGTAGGGCATTCAAATTGCAGTGAGTGTGACTAGCCTAAAAAGCATTGCTCTCTTCACACACACACACACACACACACACACACACACACACACACACACACACACACACTTACCATGTTTGGGATTAGAACTCCTACCTAACTAGTTTATCACACTTCAGTAGTACGCAGTTATAGGATGCGCCATGGAGATTACTGGGCTACACCTTTCCCAAAGTTGTATTTCAAAGTGGATGACCTCAGCAGGTTTGTCATAGTAGGGCTATGGGGAGGGCAGTGTGTGTGCATGAGCCATAACCCATTCATCTAGAGGTTGACACACCACATGCAGGCACACGCAGGGGTATATTCCGCAGGTACATGTAAACAACTGCTAGATGACTACTTCCTTGTACAGTCATGTTGCATAGCTAGCACTTGCACCACATAGTCTGTAATGCTGACGGATACTGCTGGCTATTGTCTATAGTGAGTGACATTTACACCTCATGCGTTTGTTGTCATTTGGCTGTGTGCTGGGTGGGGCTTCATGATGGGTGGCTCCTTATCAGTCACTTTCTTCCACACATCTATGTATGTCGACTTTTGGCTTATTATAGTGTGTTGTCCTTGGATATATGTCTGTATTCCGAGTGTGAGCATGCTCGGTATGACTTTTCAGTATGTTGTTGTCTGACATTGCGTTCATTTCTCTGTGTGTGAGCATTCCCAGTATGCTCTTCTGTATTGAATGTGTGGATCGATTCCAGGTCATTTATACTCCAGTGCAGACCTTTTTGTTGTATACCAACAGGTAGCAAACTGTTTATGCAGGGTATTCTTCGATCATTTGGCAATATGTAGACAAACTGTGCAGGGGATACTGTGTACTGTAGGTGATTGTGTCTGTGCTGCTTCAGCTACATGGTACTGCTGTTAGCAGAGATATTGAGACGTGTACTGTTATACACTGTGATGTTTTCTGTCCTCATGTACTGTCAGGTGGATATTCTTGCTCACAGTGATGTCTTGAGGGACAAGGGTGACTGCAGCTATGTCCGGTATTGTGGGCAGATGCCTACATATTCATGGTAAGTTATGCAATTCTGGAGAGGGAGCTGCAGACACTTGCTGCTGGGTCTGTGTATCTGGTTCAGCACCTTGGTACAGTACTGGCAGAGGATCTCATACTTGTACATCTATCGACATGACAGTATGGCCTTATCTTGCTGTTGCAATACCTCACAGCTCTACAGATTCACACAGCTTACCCATTGGCAGGGGCCATGAGTCAGGACATTTCCCCTATTGTGGTGTACAGGCAATTATGTAGCCACCCATTCATGAGTTTGCAGCCAGGGATAGTGTGTGTACACAACTTTGCGTCAGACCTTGCACATTCCATGCTGCCCATCCTCCCACCCCCCTCTGTTATTCTATCCTCTTCCATACATTTTGCATGCATTCTCTGATATTTTCCCTAAGGTTATCACCCCATCACAGCTGTGTTTTGCTGTTGGTCCACAGTTCATGCAGAGGGACATGGTGGACATGTTACTGTGGTTTGTCCACATGCCCTTGCATATGGCTTATGTGGAGTGTGTTATGCTCTTATTTGGGTGTACATGACATAACATGCATTGGCAGTATGTGTGAGACACAGCCCTTTGGCAGAGACCTGTGGACCATTTGGTGTTGATGCAGGCCAGATGTGGCAGGCCGTTGTATTCTGTCAGTCCTACAGTCTCAGACTGCCATACGGTATATTCCCCTGGGCTGACTTGGTAGGTGTGCTAGGTTTTCATGCCAATACCTTCTATCAGTCTTGATCAGGTGATGTGGAAGCTGGCAGAGTGCTACCTTTCGCTAGGGACACACCTGCATGGGACACCTGCAGTGCATGTTGCATTATTTTGCCATTGCCATATGCAGGTGGGGTCATATTGTACCCATTCCTCACAGCAGGGATACGACCAGAGAGGTACCTGTGGGTGGTGTTTGGGTGAGCTGGGTGCATGTGTGCTATGGACACTACTTGCATATGACACACAGATATGCATTGAGCATTCCAGTTATGCTGGCATGTGCAGGTATATCAGCTGTTTCCCAATACATCAGTCCTACCTCCTTTGTGATCTGCAAGTGTTCGGCCAGACAACACTGGTATCCATTACTACAGGTCCAGATAATGTGATGCATAACTGTTTGTACAATTCCAAGGGTATGTCCATTTCACAGTTACACAATAAATACTGTATTTCTAGTGTACTTTCCCCTGTGTACTCCTTGTATATCTAGCCCAACAGCCATGCCATGTCAATCTTTCAGATGGTGACACATATTACTGCCATGCATTTACAATGGATTACTGCTAGCATGTGTTATACTGGTGGGAATTGTCTTAGGCACTGCAGTTGTGAGGACGTGGCCCTGTCATCAGAAGTAGTGGGCAATGGCCACCAAATTATCCCTCAACATGCATATATACTGACCACTCATACACAATATGAAACAGACACCAACAAACACAAATACCTGCATATTATGCAAATGCTACAATCTCTCCTGCTAGATTGGCCACCACTGGGCATCTGTGCTCCACTGGTATTATACCTACATATACATGTTACTACATTTCTAAATAGGGTTGTTGGGGGTTGGCATACCTGACTGTTACAACGTATATATGAGGGGGACCACCAGACTGTTACTACATTTATAAATAGGTTTGGGGGGCACACCTGACTGTTATTACATTTCTAAGTAGGGTTGGGGGGGAAAACACCTGACTGTTACTACATTTCTACATAGGATTGGAGGGCACACCTGGCTGTTTCTACATTTCTACACAGAATTGGGGGGCACACCTGACTATTTATACATTCCTACACAGGATTGGGGGGACACCTGACTGTTTCTACATTTCTACACAGGACTGGGGGAGGGCCCCATTCTGTTTCTACATTTCTACACAGAGGTTGGGAGGGGGCACACCTGAATGTTACTACATTTCTACATAGGATTGGGGGGGGGGCACACCTGACTGTCTCTACATTTCTACACAGAATTGTGGGGGTACACCTGACTATTTCTGCATTCATACACAGGATTGGGGGGACACACCTGACTGTTTCTACATTTCTATACAGGATTGGGGGGCACACCTGACTGTTACTACATTTCTACATAGGATGTGAGGGCACACCTGACTGTTTCTATATTTATACACAGAAGTGGGGGGCACTCCTGACTATTTCTATATTTTTTACACAGGTTTGGGGGGGCACACCTGACTGTTTCTACATTTCTACATAGGATGGGGGGCACACCTGACACTTGTACACATTTGCTATGACTGTACTGGTATGTCAGGTACTCCATTTCATTCTGTATTCTAAGGTATCATGCTGACTAGAGGCATATCAGTGTACTACAGGTACTAGGTTTGATTGACCTACATATTAGTTTCTGACTTCCTACCCTTCAGAACTAACATCCCAGTGCCTGACCTGATATAGTCTGCCTGTGTAGGCCTGGGGGGAGGTTACCCATAGGTATCATTCAGAGGCCATAGCACAGCCTTTGTTTGTGTTTGTCTACACCTGTCCTGCTGGATGAGAATGTTGTTGGGTATTTGTACCTCCCTGACTGGCATGTGTGAGTCATATGGACACACGTGGTCCAGCACATTTCCTGCAGTGGGTTTTGTCGCCCTGTGTAGTACTGGCTACTATGGTGACAGCAGTATTTGTTATGGATCTCATGGTGCCACTGTAGGTGTCTACTATCTGCTGGCATACCATTCAGCCACCTGATTCCCTTGCATTCTCACATCCATATCATAGATACAAGTGACTACACATACTACTCCAATCAGCAATCTGTAAGGGGAGTGACTTATGTTGTGGGTGTGCCAGTATTGAGGATGGTGCTGAGGGAAGCCTATGTCGGATACGCATAGCACACTCCCTATACATGGTTGAGCACAGGTAGTGTCATATTTGGCATCCCTTCTACTGTATGTGCGAGTCAGAGAGAGGTGTCATTCCCTGGGTACCAACTGTGTCAGTGTATGTGCTACGCATTGCCTCTTTGCCAAAGCCATGGCATACTGGGCATGCCACTATCTGCCTACTGGGGCAGGCTCATGTTGTTCCTCCTCCGAGTTACTCTGTGCCTGTGCAGGCCTTGCCATTGGTGGGGGGCTGTGTGGCCCTTCCCCATGCTGTTCCTGCTGCAGCTGTTTCTGCTGAATCATACTGTGTAGCATGGCACATATGATGACAATTTGGGTACATGTAGCTGGTGAGTACTGCAAGGCTCCACTAGATGTGTCCAGGCACCAGATCCATGACTTGAGCATTCCAAACACATGCTCTATTATGATTCTGGTCTGTGCATGTGCCTCATTATGACATTCTTGTTCTGGTGTGTGTGCATTTCTGATGGGTGTCATCAGCCACAGTTCCAGTGTGTAACCAGCATCCCACATTAGGTGACCATAAGGGATGCCCCATTGGCAAATCTCTGGTACAGCTGTTTCAGATGCCAGATGTGAGAATCGTGATAGCTTCCAGGGCAGCCAGCACACACATTCATTATAATGCCCTGGGCATCTCACACGACCTGGCAGTTGATGGAGGGGAAGCCCTTTTGGTTGATGTAGACCCGACCATGCTCACTGGGTGGTGCTTTGATGCATATGTGCGTGCAGTCTATATCACCCACCACCTCAGGGTATTCTGATATTTGGTGGAAGAGATGTGTATTGCTGGCCAACACCTCACGGGTGTTGAGGAAATATACGTGCTCACCAGCATGTGCTGACATGGCATCCAGGAACTGGGGGAATACACTGGATGCTGATGCCTGTGAGATCCCCATGATATCCCCAGTTGGGCTTTGGGAGGTACCTCTGGCTAGTATTCCTAGGCCTACACATACCTGAGATGGGTTCCCCTCTGTTACTTGTGTGTGTCAGGCGTGGCCGGCACAGATCAACAATTTGCTTTAGGAGGTCCCTGTCCACCCTATAGTGCTCCACTATCTCCAGCTCATGCAGCCCCTGGTAGGTTACCATGGGTCTGTACACTCTTCTCCGTCTCCTCTCTGTGGGTTGGTCAACAGCATTGTCATCCTCACACCCTCAGCCTCTTCCACATGTTGTTGTATAATAGCTGCTGCAGCCCCTATCATTTTGTTGTTTTGTTTGTTAAAAGTTCCCCGCTTGTATACACCGGTGGTGCAGAGTATGGGAAAAACCAGAGAGTTTATAGTAGTGTTCTGGGCTGGGCTGGTCTACTGCCTGTGTAATTGGCTGATCCTGATACATTTCACCTGCCAGCTATGCTAGTTCTCCTAGATTACCTTCCTACTAATGTTTTCCCTCCCCATTGCCTTCCTGTTTGAGCCCAGGGGCGTGCTGCGCAAACAGAGTGCTGAAGTGTGCACAGAGCTGCGATTTCCTGGTTTACTTTTTTTTTCCTTTAAAACTCGGTGCACGCACACCCATATAGGCAATGTAAAGAGTGCTAGGCAGCCTCAAACACACCCCCTTACTTAGCTCTGCTAAGCTAGGAGCAAGCCCAAGCCACAGGGCTCCAATCCACTTACAGTATGCCTGACAGCCCCCTATGATGTCAGCTAACTCCTAGCCTTGCATCAAGCTATTCCTACTTTTACACTGTTGGGTGCTGACTAGCATGCAGGGGAAATCTGGGATTCAGTATCATTCCCCTCATTTGCATAGGATTGCCTGCTAATGCATAGTTACATGTCACACACTGAGCCTGCCCCCTTAGCAACCACTATTCACTGGTCATGTTGTCTTCTGCCTGCCATTGAGTATAATGGCAAAATAATGATTTTGGTTAGGATGATTATTTTATGTTTTTTTTTCTTATTTTCCCCCAATCCCATTTGCGTGCAGCTGCTCAACTCTTAAACAGCCGAGATCGGCTAAAAAAAAATAAAAGTTGATTTTTTTATTTTGCAAGTGTTTTCCATGCCAGTGGCCTTATAGTTGGCCATTGGCATGCTTTCTAAATGATATCCACCCTTTATTTGGAGCTGTCATGACTCAGTTTTGTAATTTGCAGAAATGTACTCCTTTACTGGTGGAGTACATTTCTGCAGATTACACTAGTTCTGCACGGCCAGTTTCCAGCTTCCTAGATCACAAATTCCCCTCATTTGCATGGATTTCTCCTGCAAATGGGGTAATTTTCATACAGGGGCTGAGTCCGTGCAGGACTAGTACAGGAGTGCTCGTGCACACCCCTACAGGTTATTCCTGTATCGCACGGCAGATATATTGCCTGCAGGGCTTGCAGAATCTGGGGGACTGTGTTAAAAGCTTTAGACAAGTCTAGTAATAAGGAAGAGACTAGTTTTCCATTATGTCTAGCTTTATTGACAATATCCGCATACGTTAGAAGGGTAGTGCTAGTACTATGGGAAGGATGGAAGCCATGTGGTGTATATGGATAGGAGTGCTTCCTGCAGAAGACAGTCTAGCAATTATTTTTTAATACATTTTTCAAGTATTTTGGTGAGGGGAGATAACATTCTATAGGTCTAAAGTACTTAATGTCTGTTGGAATTCCTCCTTTGTGCAGAGTGATAATGTGTGACTTTTTCTAGAGAGAAGGAATGTGGGATTCCTGGATAGGTGTATTTATAAGGATTGAGACAGGATAGGCAATGCTTTTTTAGGTACTTGCTTGGATGGTCAAGAGCAGAAAAAGAGAACTGTTTAAGTTTGTTTAAGATCAGTTTTAAATAGGATATGGGTACGGTTTGAAGCTGAAAGTGGATGTAGTGATATGTGGCTGTTGGTCAGGGAATAAATTAGATGTTGAGAAATCCTTGACTGAGGTGCTATACTATACTATATATAAAATAAGAGTTGAACTGTATTAGAGTTTCGAGTGGTGAGTTATCTGGAGAGGGGTTTGCATTGAATTTTTGGCATGGATATACAATTTCTTTAATGGGTGCCCACATTTTTTTTTAGTATTATTCTAAAAGTTATTATAGTATAATTTTTTTCTTTATTTGCTTTTTAGTCCAATTGCAAAGCATTCTGAAGTTTTCAAGATAGTGAGGTGTTTTTTATTTTCACAATTTTTCCATGCTTTTTCTTTATCCTGCATTAGCATTCTACTCCTTTTGGATAGCCACATCACATTATATATTTCAGTCTATTCCGTCTAGGAAGTGCAAGCCGATTTAGGATATTTAGGAAATTTCTATTGATTTTTTTTACAGCATCATCTTAGGGGAGGATTTTTAGGAAGTTCCAGTTAATAGATGATAGCGTAGTAATGAACATTTCTTTGTTAAACTTGGAAGGACTGCATGTTGTTTTATAAATATGCTGTTTAACTGTATGTGTAAGATGTCTGGTCATGTAGATTGAGATATGATCACTGAAAGAGTCTGAAATTTTACTTGTGGTGATGTATTTACTAGGGCCTGATACTAGGATCCAGTCTAACAGGAAATTTGATGTGTTGCTATAATGTGTGGGGCTATTAATTAGTTGTGTAAAACCATATCAATCCATGCTAGATGTAGGGGATTAAAGAGTTTATGTACAACCAAATGACATTCACATCACCTAGTAGTACTTTTATTTGTGGAAATGTTATGGATATCCAGTGTAGGATATCTTCCAGTATAGATATACCATCACCAGGAGGGATACAAAGGACAGTGATACATATGTGTTTATAACTGTTTATTTTGAAGAAAGCAATAAGAATTGCTGAACTGAATTTTGGTGTTGGTTTGCTGTTTGAGGAAACGTGGTGGGTATTGGGAGATATTAAAGCAATACCACCATCTTTCCTCTGTATACACTCATTACAGATGATATTATAGCCAGGAGGTATGACTTTGCAGTGGTTTATGCTTGGTTTAAACCAAGATTCAGTTACAGTGAGAACATCAGACTTATGTTAGAAAATATAGGCATGTAGTTCAGCAGCTTTTATTTCTTATACGTTTAATATTTAATGCAGCAAAAAGTAGATCACCAGAGTTGGGGATTGGCTGTTGTTCAGTTACAGAAGTGTGTGGGAGAGAATCATCATTGCATTCGTTGTGATAGGTGGGGCCAGGATTAGGGTGTATAGCTCTTCCTAGAAGGATTTTAGTACATTGGGGAATTATTCATACTTGTTTTTTGGAGAGAATTTTTGCACTTAATTTTGTTTTGGTTTGATACAAAGTGCAATTAATCAGTCTGTATTTAAAATAAAGGTGAGGAACAATATTAAATAGGTTTGGTGCAATGTGTGGAGAGTGCAAAGAGGACGTATGGATAGGTGGTTGGGACAGAGTTGGAGAGATGTTGAGATATATTATTGAGTCATTGTAGAATGAAAAATGGCACAGTAGGAGGAAGAGAATAGAGAACAAGCTAAAGAGTATCAGAATTAAGTACAGCTGTCTGTATTTTATAGATGTCAGGTAGTGGGAAACAAGGAAACAAGAAGCTGTAGGACAGTAGGAGATTCAGTGATGGTAGAGTCGATGCAGGGCAGTAGGAGATTCAGTGATGGTAGAGTCGGTGCAGGGCAGTAGGAGATTCAGTGATGGTAGAGTCGGTGCAGGGCAGTAGGAGATTCAGTGATGGTAGAGTCGGTGCAGGGCAGTAGGAGATTCAGTGATGGTAGAGTCGGACAGCCTGAAGAAGATAGGTAAGGAGAGAAGCAAATGCACTGCAAACTAGTAATGGTAAACAGTTTTAAGCTCATTAACAGCTTATTTCCTTAATCATCTGCACTAAGTGCCAGACTGATATGTAACCAAACAAAAGTGTGCAAAAGCAACATTTGCAGCAGGAAAGCTTAAGTATCAATAAAAAAAAACACTCTTTGAGATGAATGTATTTGAAGATGAGGGTATATAAATATTGGGAATACATGCATGGTCATCAATACAGAGTAAGAAAATAAAAATAAATCTTAGTAAGGAATATTTAAAAGACTACAGCTGCTACTACAAACTACCTTAATATCCAGGAATACAGTTCAAGCTATAAATAAACTGCTCTTACTGGCATATTTGATGTTGCTGACTGTTTTTAGAAAGTATAAGAGCAGCTGAACAGGAAAACAAGAAATCTACTTCATACTTAATAAATTATATAAAACCCAATGCATGGCAGAATTGTATATTCCTCAGTCTGAAGGTGGTATGGGCCTCCTAGAAATTGACTATATGTATAGGCTGGCAATCATGGAATTGCATACAGATTTGTTGACATCACTGGATCTAATTATAGTGAGAGTTCAAAACCTTGGAGAAACAAGTCTAAATCTAAAATGACATGTTTATTTGGACTGTCAGAAGCATCTGAGAAAGGATACCGACTGGAAATAAAACCTCATGTGAATAAAAACTGGTAGCAACAAAAACTGCCAAAAAACTAAAACAAAGATATAAATCTTATAAACAGAAGAATGGAAACTGTAAAGACCACAATTATAGTGGCAGGTATAAAGCACTGCTAGAATACCTGCATAATGATCAAAAGTTGATATATGAATATCTAAGGAGAGATGAATTTAAAGCAAAAGATGAAACGTTAAAATGGCAACACAAGAAGTGAGAAAATGTAAGCATTCAAACTAGAAACAGTGGCACGTCGTGTTGTTGGCTGTGATATCCACTTGGCTGAAGATATGTGTGCTGAAAGAGAGAATAAAAGACGGTTACAGTGCAGATTGTGCAGACACTACAATATACAAGTAACTGTGAAGCACTGGAAACATGAACCTCAAAGGTTTACTGAAAATGAAGCTATATTAATCACAGGACCACCCAATAACAACATTCAAGAAAATGGTAAGAAAAAAAAAAAAACATATACTGTAGCTGAAGAACCTCTTCTTCTTCTTTCAGCTTTTCCTGGTTAGGGGTCACCACAGTGGATCACCTGTCCACTCATGATTGGCAGTGGAGTTTTTACAGTGTCAAGTTGCCAGCCTGGTGCCCAACCTTCCACAGAAGGCACACACATGCACGCACTCACACCTAGGGCTAATTTAGAGTGTCCAATCCACCTACAGCATCTCTTTGTGATGTGGGAGGAAACCAGAGCACCCAGAAGAAACCCACACAACCACAGGGAGGACATGCACACTCCGCACAGAAGGCACCCCAGCTGAGAATTGAACCGGAGAACCTCTTGCTGTGAGGAGACAACGCTAACCACTGCACCAACGTGGCCGCCCATACTGTAGCTGAAGAACAGAGGACAAACTTAACATTAATCATGAAACAGCAGCATGTGTCAATTATGGAGTCCTGTGTGGTGAAAGAAATAAAATTATAAAATACTAGAATAAGAAGGCAGAAATTGGAGCAGTGTAGAAAAAAAGGAAGCCAGATACTAGCAAACATAGTAATAGCAATAGGAATGGCAAAGCTACTAAGAAAATAATTTTTAAACATACTTAAATATATTGCCAATACAGATAACTCTGTGAACTGCAGAAAGAGGTAACACTGGTTGCATTGCAGGTGCTGAGCAGATCACTCTTGACAAACATCAGAGATCAATGCAATACTAATTTCATGAAATTTAATCATACCCTGACTTAGGAATGGAGTCCATTCCAGTCAAGGAATTGGAAAGCCTAAACATCTTTGAGAAAGCAAAATGGACTAAACCTATCGATTAGTTCTTAATAAGCAGTTATCTGAGACATCAGAAAACATAACTTAACCAGAGCAAAAGACAAACAAACTAATCTCAGCTGAAGAAAAGTTGTAAACCATCTCAGAGAGTCTTCCTTAAGGTGATTTTTTTGCCCTTCTGCTGTTTCACTTTCAGCTAGACTTAGTGCCAGGCTAATGCACAGCATGAAATGTATTCTAGAGAGCAATGCTATGGACTTCTAAGAGTAAGTAGGTATTTTAATGTTAAGGTGGGTGATGTTTTGGGATATGCAAGGTTACAAGTATTTATCAAAAACACTTGGGATGATGCCAGGATACTGCAGTGTGGATGGCTTGAGTCTGGGCTCCGATATCCAATACTTCTTTTCAGATGGCACGTGAAATCATATATTAGATATTTCTTTTCTCTAATAATTATAGCAGAGTTTGAATATGGTAAACCATGTGCCTTCCCTCCTCATAATGAAATGGAATAAAAGACTTTTCTGAGATGGCATTTTCCTTGGAACATAACATGATATTAATGACTTCTGCAATCAATCTCATATGTTTGAGGCTTTAACTGAAGAATAATCATTCTTATTTTCATACCTTTAATAGACTAGCTAAAATGTTTCCGGAAATTCTAGACCAGCGCTAGGGACATAACAAGGCAATCTGAGGTGAATGAAAAAAAAAATTCCTGTCTGCTAAAGACTGGAATACTTTTGGCATGAAGCAGAAAAGCATCCCACAAAACTTGGATTGCCTATATTTTATCAGATAACATATAGTTATTTGTACAGAACTACACTGATGATCATTTATTGCTGTTTCTCTTACTTTTACATATATTAAGCAGTTTACCATTGTTTTAGTATTTTACTACAACTTATTATGTTAAGCATCAGTTTTGGCACATATTACATTCTTAAGCAATACTGCTTATAATTGTTATTCCTATAATAATTTATAATTTGTAAATATAATATACCTGGAATATGACTAAAAAGGGTCATTGGCCAGCTCACGTACACAGTTAACAATCTGAAATAAAATATAAACGTGCATATATACATGCGTACATAATATCCCCACTAGACTAGTATTAAAGGAGCCACAGCTTTGGGGATTCTTAATGTTAGCATGCATGTGTCACATAGACATGCAGATTTTATCACTTGTGTAGTAGATTGGACAGCTCTGGTACAAAAACATTATCTGATAAAATACATATTTATAGATTACTAATAGATGCCATTCTAGAATGACTACAAAGTCAGAGAAGGAAGGTGTTATCTTTGTCACCTATGACAGTTTGTGATAAGTACTGTGTGTTTCTTAGAGAACTTGGAAAACATTGCAAGTTGTGTGTTTCGTGATACTTTGCTCTTCAAGTGTCACAATGCAAACATCTAGACATGCAACCCTCTTTACTTTTCTATACATGGTAATCTCTGATATTTAAATAAAACATAAAAATGATGTCAGAATAACAAAATGAATTTTTTCATGTTAACATCTATTAATAAAATAATATAATTTATTTTAGTGCCAGAAGATACATCACATTATTCTCTATGGTTATGCTGCCTGCAAAGTTCTGCTGACCTGCATTATTCTTCACAAAGGCTCCCGTTTTATTGAAACAAGTTTTCATAACCTACATTAGTGAATTTCACTCATTTTATTTTTATCATTTTTATGTTGTACATTATCAGCAGTATTTCTTATCTCCATGCCTTCATTATGGAATGAGACGACTTTATTAGAAATGTCACTGGCTTAAAATCTTTCTGAAAACTTCTCTGAAAGTTGGAAGTTGTGAATTCAACATGTTGAAATGTATCTAACTGTGAGTGGATTTGTAGATGAAGCAGAACATAGCCAGTATGAAATAATCCTTCAAGTAGCAAAAATGGAAAGAAATTAATATCATCTATTTTAAAAAATGCAGTCAAAGCAAAATACATGTCAAAGAAAAATTCACCTTATATATGTATAATATACTCTTTAATAGAATTTTCAGGGTTCAGGAGTAAAATTCATAATTATATGATTGTTTTTCAACATAAAACAGAAGACTTCTATTTTGATAACTTACTGTTTAATAGATGCAGAATTGTGTCTGTATGTGTGGAATCAGAAGTTATCAGATATGAGGCAGTCTGTTATGGGAAGTAGATCTTACACTAAAAAAAGTAATTTGCATTTGCATATTCAATATAAAAGCATGCCTAAAGAGTTAAAAGAATAAAGAGTTAATGCTGTGAGTGACAATCAGAGCAAAACAAATCCTATAATATTGATAACTACATGTCAGGCAAGATGGCAACTGCTAATAAATATTTAGGCAGAAACCATACTGAACATTGGAAATGACAAAGTATAGTGTTAAAGATTGTGCAGCATTTTATTTTTCTGTGTATTTCATTGTTTCATTGAATATTGTGGTCTGTGTCTCTCTGTAGTTATTTATTTTTCCGTTTCATAGAGTACTGTGGTCTCTCTCTGTCTCTGCAGTTAGTGGAGACTATTGTGTTTCACTTCATTGATATTCAGTGTTAAACTCTTAGCCTAGAGGGTTTCTCTGTATTTATAAGTGTTAGTCACATATCTTTGAATTTATTACTGCTCAATATCTGAGTTGTTTGGCTTCTGCTACATATCTACAATCAACTACATTAGTAGCTGAGTTAAGTACAAACTTACAGTGTTAAAGATTGCACTGCATTTTATTTTTCTGTGTATTTAATTGTTTCATTGAATATTGTGATCTCTGTCTCTCTGTAGTTATTTATTTTTCTATTTAATTGTTTCATAGAATACCATGCTTTTTCTCTGTCTCTGCAGTTAGTTGGGGCTATTGTGTTTCACTTCATTGATATTCGATGTTAAACTCTTAGCCTAGAGGGTTTCACTGTATTTATAAGTGTTAGTCACATATCTTTGAATATATTACTGCTCAATATCTGAGTTGTTTGGCTTCTGCTACATACCTACAATCAACTGCATTACTAGCTGAGTTAAGTACAAACTTGCAGTATTAAATGTTGTACTGCATTTTATTTTTCTGTGTAATTGTTTCATTGGATATTGTGGTCTGTGTCTCTCTGTATATATTTATTTTTCTCTTTAATTGTCATATAAAGTACTGTGGTCTCTCTCTGTCTCTGCAATTAAGTTTCTCACCCGCCCTCCCTGTTCTTGTTCTGGTATTAATCTTGGTGGCTTTGGAATTGCCTGCCTCTCCTGTAAACTTGTGATTGAACACTCCTCTCATTTGCTCACTCAACTTAGTACAGTGAGATCATATTTTGACTTCAGACACTCCTACCAGTCCCATCTGTTCAGCTCTATCCCAGCTCTATTCCAGTCTAGTGTCACTAGCTCATTTTACCTAATACAGAGAGAACATTTGTGAAGGGCAAGCCACTTAGGTCCTTAATTTTGAATTATCTTCTGTTTCTCCTTTCTCCCTTTCCACTTTCCAAACAAAAAAAATTTCTAAGTTTGTTTCCTGCCTTTCCTGTAACTAGTCTAGTCCAGATACAGATTTGCTGTATCCAGGATTGTTTGTAAGCTTCTGAGCCCCCAAAGCCTTTCTGTGTGAGAGGATGCCCCTCTGGCTTATCAGTGGTGGTAAGCACTTGGTAGCCTATCTACTGCAAGAGTGGTTTCTGGTCCAGTCCTGTAACTAGTCTAGTCCAGATACAGATTTGCTGTATCCAGGATTGTTTGTAAGCTTCTGAGCCCCCAAAGCCTTTCTGTGTTGAAGGGAAGCCTTCTAGCTTATGAGTGGAAGTGGTAAGCACTAGGTAGCCTATCTACCACAAGAGTGGTTTCTGGCACAGAAATTGTAGTTTATTGCCGGTTTGGCAGTTTTTCCATCTCTTTCAACTTTCTGGTTTAAAAGCCCGCATTTCTGCTTGTTTCCCACCTTTCCTGTAGTTAGTCTAGTCCAGATACAGATTTGTTGTATCCAGTACTATTTGTAAGCTTCTGAGCCCCCCAAGCCTTTCTGTGTTGGAGTGAAGCCTTTTAGCTTATCAGTGGGAGTTGTAAGCACTAGGTAACCTATCTACCACAAGGTTCAGGTACAGACTCTTAGTTTTAGCACTTGAATTTGCTTATTTGTGCTCAGCACTTGTTCAGAACTTTCTGTTAGCACTAAATAAGTTACAAATTACTACAGCACTCAACCTTCCTCTTTACCTAGAGGAAAACAGTTTATGTACTTACTTTTCTCACTTGCTTAGAGAAAATCAGCTCTTATACTCACTTTCCTCACTTGCCCAGAGGAAAGTAGTTTTTTTATTCATGCATATCCAAGGGTCAGCTCCCAGTGTTCTCTCCTGTCTATCTGATGAATATAGGCATCTTGAGGCAATGTAGTAATTGCCTCATGCACACAGACAACCCTCTTCTCCTACCACCCAACACCACAACCTGTGAGAGATGGACTTATCTAGCAAAACTGGAGGTAAAGCTCTCTCCAACCAAGACTGAATTTGACAGTCAAGAGGAGAATGTAAACACTTGCACCACACCACACTAATCACATAGTCCCACTAAAATCCACAAATAGAAACCCAAAAACATTTTCAGAGGCTCTCAATAATAATCTGCTCAAGCAACAGAGACCTCCAAAGCAGAAACACAAGCAACCTCCACCCCCTACACAACCCAAAATGACACACAGCCCACAGACTCAGTGTGCCAATAAACCACAGCCCATAAGGCAAACCAATGTACTCAACATACTAGTCATAGGTGCTCTATAGTCAGGCACACTGATGTCCCACTCACCAGGCTAAACAAGTAGCACAAAAATAACGATGCTGGATACTGCTCATGATGAAGGGCAACTGCCCGAAAGCGCTCATTTTTATATCTATTGTCCGGTGACATTAAACAGTCTTTATCCAGAGCAGTATCCAGCATCGTTATTTTTGTGCTACTTGTGTTCTGTCTCTGTTAATTTACGATAACTGGATTTTGGCTAGCAAAGACCTTTTCATTCTGCTTTCTGCTTTGATTCAGGCTAAACAAGGAGAAGGTTACTGTCAGTGGCCTTTCAGGTGCCAGGTTCTGCCACATAACCCACACACTCAGGTCACTCCACAACAAGTACAAACAAGTACAAAGGACAAGTCTTCATAGCACACCTGGTCTACCTCCATCATCACCCCCCCCCCCCCAGCAACTGCAACATTGCCAGATAAAACCACTGCTACCATCCGGTTTCTCACTACAGTTATTGCAAGCCAAGAATAACACTTTTTAATAAGAATACCTACCAGACAAATCTGCATAGCTGACTGGATATTTACAGTTCTTGTTATTAACAGATGTGGTCCTTAACAGTTATGTTTTAAACATTGTGACTGGTTATTTACATTTCCTTTTACAGCTCATCTGTTAATTTTACTAGTTATTTTCTAAACATTGTTTTGGCCGCTGTGCACACCTGCAAGGACCCCTCCAGTCAACTATAGCTTTGTCTATTGCCACTGGGCGGCATAACTAAACAATATACTTGCTGTATCTTGTCCCAAATCAATCTGCCTCCGCACTGAATTCTTGTAAAGTAAGGCAAGTACCATTTACTTGGTGTATTTTGTCCCCAGATAGATTTACCTTCCTTTGTATTAGTTGCACACCAAGGCCATAAAGTAGTGTTTCTGCAACTAACTGCTTACACTCCTAATTTCCTGCTTCTATATCTTCCTTTCTTACACTTACATTACAGCTCCAAGGCTTCCACTTATTATGCTGATTGCTTTTCTTTGCCGTCTTCTGTGAGGGGGTGGGCCAGACCTCTACCTGCTTTTTCTGGTTATACCTTCCCCCATTTTGTATCTCCCTCCTCCTCCATGCACATTAACTAGTCTATATTAGTGGGTCTCCTTGAGTGGCGCCATTTTGAAAGTTATCTTTTGGCCTGCTTTTGGTGAGGAAACTTCCCCAGACCCTTTTGAGTGTGCACACTTGCAAGTAAGTGCCTGCAAGTGTTTAAGCTCTTCTCAAATGTTTGTGGTGCACCTGGTTTAACAGGCATGTTTATGGTTTCCAGCTGAAGTACTTAGCTAACTTTATGTAGTCTAGGGATCTAACTGATGTAGTGATTGCTTTTACTACAGGAACTGTTTACTGTTACCTATGCTGTTATGCTCACAATAGTCTAAGGGACTAAATGAAGCTGTGACTGCTTTTACTACATAAACTGTTTTGCTGTTAAATATGCTGTTATGCTTACAAGGAATTTGGCTGGAGACTTGTGTTATGTGATGCATACAACTACAGTAAACAAGTGCTACATTTTCCATGCTTTCCTTACCTCTGGGCTTACCTACCTAACCACTAATTGTTCTTCACAGTCTTGCCTTCTTCTTTCTCCTTGGCTCTACCCACTCCATTTGCCCTGTGGACTCACTCTGGTCCCCTTCCCTACCCCCAATTCCCACACACCCTATTGCTCTTACACATATTCTAGCCATAGGTCCCCTCCCCCTGTCTCACCCAATCCACTCTCATCTCCTCACTATCCTCTCCCCTCCCATCCTCCAATACTCTCTCACCCCTCCCCCATCCCTAAACCTTTAAGCTCGAGATACACTTCCATACTCCTCCCTCCTACACTGTCACCAATAATCCTATTACATCCTCAACACCTGACCTCCAACTATTCCATTATACCTAAACCACACCATGTCTCATCAAACCATTCTCATCCTTTCCCTTAGCCTGCTACTCCTAATACCTCTATACCATGTTACCTCCTATTCCTGTTACAAACTACCCCATCTTTCTGATCCCCTCTTCACCCCACCATCATCCCTAACACACATCATATCTCTGCCACATCTCATTTCCTCAATATATCCTACTCCCTAGTGCTTCCAAATCCACTTCTCTGCTTTAAACAAAAACGCATATCCTCCTCAATGAAACATCATATTCCCAAAGCACTATTGTACCTCCCACCAAACTCTAAGAGCAAATCCAAACTCCTGCTCTTTTTCCCATTTAACTGCCTATGCCTAGCAGGAGACATATACCACAACCCATGACCTCGTACCAGCAGCAATCCATCTCCCCACATTACCACCCATACTACCAACCCTAAATACCTCAAGATCTTGATCATCAATACCCAGAGTCTAAGAAACAAATTAGCCCACTTCCACGCTTGACTATCCCATACCCAACCTGACATAGCAGCTGTCTCTGAGACATGGCTAAAACCCAACATTACAGACTCTGAAATACTACCCCCTGGGTATCAAGTACTTAGACAAGACCACCTAAAAAACAAGGGTGGAGGAGTAGCCTTAATCTACTCTAGCCTACTCTCCATCACTCCCTACCAAAATCCTATTCTACAATTCAACAACGCTGAACTAGTCATAGGAAATCTCAAACAAAATAACCAGAAAAGCATTTGTGTTATAGCCCTCTATATCCCCCCTGTAAACAACATTAACACACTTGAGGAAATTCTTCTATGGACCTCATATAATATCAGGCTTGAGACATACATCCTAGGAGATGTGAACATTGACTGGAACAAAATTACTGCCAATAACCCCACCATTTCAATCAATCTATGTAATTTCACTCAACTCAATAATGCTATAACCAAGAATAAAACGTATAAAAACCAATTCCACCCCTTGGCTTAGTAAAGATACCAAAAAACTCATGCAACAAAGGGACAAGACCTGGAAACTCTACCATTGTAATAGGCACCCTGACACCCTTTTTAAATATAAACAACTCTGCAACTTAGCCAAAAAACGTATCATACAAGACAAAAAAGCATAGTATATCAAACTCCAGTCTAACCACTTCTCTAACCCCAAACAATTCTGTAAATCCATCAACTCACTTCTCAACCCAGGCACCAAAAACAACCCTTGCCTTGACACTAGTAAATGTGACCCAGAACTAGCTACTCTGTTCAACTCCTTTACTAGCTCTATAGCAGACCTCACTAAAACATTCCCAAACAACAACACCTCCTCCCAAATTAAACCCTCTGCCCAACCTTCCACCCCAAACTAACCTCCCATATTCCACCTCAAACCCATCCCCACCTCATATATAAAAAAACTTCTCTTTAAGCTTAAGCTTTGCTCCAATGCCCCTGACAATATCCCCTCACTCTTTTTAAGAATTGCAGCAGACAGCATCACCATCACCATTAGCACACTCATCAACAGGTCTATACAGAAATCATATGTCCCCAAACTGTGGCGTGCAGCCTTTATCCTACCCCTCCATAAAGGAGGCAAAAATAATAACATCTCCAAATTCCAACACATAGAGATTCTCTCCCCTATTTCAAAAATTCTTGAGAAATGCATCCACATCCAGCTCATGCCATTCATTACACATAACCAACTCCTCACCACAACACAACATGGGTTCCATTCTGACCATAGCACAATAACAGCTCTTCTCTCTTTTTTTAGACATTGTAAACCATGCCAGTGACTCAGGAGAACTTGTATCCACAGTCCTCCTTGACCTCTCCAAGGCTTTTAACACAGTCTCCCATACCAACCTTCTTCATCACCTTTCCAATCTTAACCTCTCACAAAACACCATTACCTGGTTCAGCAGCTACCTCTCTGACAGATCTCAGGCAAGAAAATGAAAGACTGGCACCTCAGCCTTCCTTCCCATCCCAACCGGGGTACCCCAGGGATCCATTCTTGCACTATGCTCTTCAATATCTTCATTTATGATTTCCATGCAGCCATTCCTAACACTAAGATAGTACAATATGCAGATGACTCAACTTTAGTTTGCTTTGCATCAAACCTCCCTGAGCTCCAAACAAAAACTCAAACTGCCTTCTCAACTACTGAGAACTGGATGCTCCAAAATCACCTCTTTTTGAATGCCAACAAATCAAAGATCCTTCTTTCCTCTCCCTCAAAATCTATCCGCCTAGACAAAATCTCTTTTAAGATTACAAGCCTTGCCAACTCCACTATAGAAGATGTTCCTTTTGCTAAACGTCTTGGAGTTACTATTGATGAGCACCTAAAATTCGATACCCATATTAAGCTAAATATAAAGAAAACCCATCAGAAACTTGGCATGCTGTACAGAAACTCCCACTTCCTCTCCCTCTCAACAAGACAGACCCTCGCCACTACCTTCTTATTCCCTTCACTAATGTATAGTGCTCCCCTACTAACCAACCTATACTCCTCCGTCTCTACTAAACTTGAATCCTGTTACAATAAAATCTCAAAGTTTGCCACCACTTCCAAATAGTCCATTCACCACTGTAAACCTCTTCACCAGCTGCAATGGCTAGAACTCCCAAACTAACATGACTACCTCCAACTCATCACCACTCACAAGCTTATTTTCAAGCCAATTATGTGTCCAGCACTAACAAACATCTTAATATTATACACCCCAAACATAACTCTAAGATCTACGTACCAAAATCTAATCTCTGTTTATATACCAAACCGTCCAGCTGGTCAGCTTCTCTTATCCTTTTCCATCGCTAAAAAATGGAATTCTCTCCCTCCATCTCTAAGAATTTCTGAGAACTCTGAACATTTCAAAACCCAGCTGCATTCTTACCTCTCCCAAAAATGGAAATGCAGTTGCACTCTACATACCTAATCTGCTTAATACATAAATACTTTATAACACACAAAGTTTGTTCTTCCTTACACACTATTGATTAACCCTATGTACTGCCTTCATGTTAATGCTACCTCTATACCACTCTCAGAGGATTTAAACCTTTGTATTAATTTAACTCATGCTAATATTCATGCATAAATAACTCATCCATGCTAATGTTACTTCTATATCATTCTCAGATTATTTAAACCTCTGTATTAAGTTAACCTTGTACTACTGTTCTCAACCACTAAACATGTAAATATGCTTTACATCCTTCTCCAAGCTGCTGTTTAACTTTTGTTTAGTTTTTGCTATTTTGTATGTAAAATTTGCTTAGTTTGTTTCTGTTTCCACTATGTATTGTACTTCATATTATGGAGCATGTACTATGTATTATTGGTGCTTTTATCCCCAGGTCTCCACTGAAAATGTCCTCTTTGAGCCTAGTGAACCTCCAGTCATCAAACTGGAAATAAATAAATAAATAAATAAATAAATAAATAAATAAAATATGACTCTGTCATTGTCCATGTTGGTGTCAATGACCTGAAAAGTACCTCCCTGGACTACATGAAAAGAGACATGGAAGAGCTCTCCAATCTTGTAGCCAGGGCAGGTATGACCCTAGCCCTAAATAGCATCCTGCCATCACCCAGAATGATACCGTAGTACAAGGACAAAATGATTGACTTCAACAATTGGCTAAGCTTCTGGTGTCATTCTAAGGGGATCCAGTATCTGTCTGCCTGGGATGACATGGTCGACAGACCATGATGCTTTGCCAGAGATGGCCTGCACCTGTCATCCCTGGGATTCCGGAAACTGGCTAAGGCTTTTGCTGCCCCTATAGTGAATTTTTTAGGCAAGGTTCAAATGACAAATTCACCACTGTAACAGGAACAGAAATGCAAAAACTGAGGGTAATGCTACTCAATGCTAGAAGTCTAAATCTCAAAATGCACTCACTCGAGGCACTCCTTAAAATGGAGAACATCGATATCTGTGCAGTGACTGAGACCTGGTTCAAGACTCTAGAGAGCACCCCTGCATTACCAGGCTATAATTCATACCACACTTTTTGGATCAGAATACCAAAGGTGGAGGTCTGTCCATATTCATTAGCGATATCCACACCTCCAGGCTAGTTGCGCAGCATAATGCATCCAAGTTTATCCAAGTGCAACTAACTCTGGGCAAAACTGCAATCCAAATTGTAGCTTGCTACAGATCCCCCAGGATTCCAACTCCTCTTTTCTTGATATACTGGAAAATATTAGGGTTCAACCAAACACCATAACAATGGGAAATTTCAACTACCCCACCATTAACTGGGAAAACTACTCATGAACCAACTCCTTCACTCAACGCTTTCTGGAATTCAAAAATTCTAATGCCCTGGATCAACTTATCCACACCCCCACCAGGGGCAACAATATCCTAGACCTAATAATTACCAGTAAGAATGACCGGTGTTCCACACCGGAAGTCAACTCCTCATTGGCAGATCCGACCATAAGCTAATCACCCTAGATATCCGCATCCCGCCCCCACCCACCATTAAGGAAAGCACGGTAAAACATTTCTCCAAAGCCAACTTCATGCTTCTTAAGACAGAAGTGCAAAGTTCATGACACACATGCAGATGGACAATACAGTTACGACTGCTGAATCCTACACAAATGCACTGTATAAGCACTTACACAAGTGCATGGATCATGCTATCCCAAACAGAACCAAGATGCTATCCTCCAGAAAAAGGAAGCCAGTCTGGTGGTCCCCTGCCATAAACAAACTCTACAACAGAAGGAAGAAACTTTTGCAAAAGAGAGTAAAATCCCATGAGTGGAGGAGTTCCCTGCTCAGCCTCAGTAAGAAGCTAAGATCCCTTATAAGATCCTGCTAAGTTAGCTATGAAAACAAAATTGCCACTGATTCTAAGGGTAACCACAATGCATTATATAGCTATGTCTAGAATCTCAATGGCAACACCCAGATCTGCTCTGAGTTACAGCACAACAGCACAAAAATCACAGAACAAACTGATATTGCCAACATCCTGGCAGATAGGTTCAGTGCTAACTTTACCCTCTCACCCCCTAAAGGGCCCATATCTATACAAGAAGAATGCAGCATCTCTGTAATCACATCTATGCAGGTAAAAGCTACACTCTCTAAAACCAAGAACCAAAAACACAGCATCCATGGGACCAGACAACATCCCAGGCTGCGTTTTACACAAACTTCAGAACGAACTGGCTCCCCACCTAAGCACCATGTTCAGTCATAGTCTCACATCAGGCTTTCTGCCCACTGAATGGCGCACAGCAACAGTTATCCCACTCCACAAAGGGGGAGCCAACACTGACCCTGGGAACTATCGCCCTATTAGCCTGACGATCCTGGTCTGCAAGGCCATGGAACATATCATTATGGAACTCATAAACAAAGATATTGGTAACCACCAAACTCTGGACCCCATTCAGTTCGGGTTTGTGAAAGGCAGATCATGCCTTCTGAACATGATCGACTTCTTTGAGGCAGTCATCAAAGCCGTAGACGAGGGTAAGGTGGTTCCCGCAGCCTATCTTGACCTCGCCAAGGCTTTTGACACCATCCCCCATTCTGGAATTATAGCTAAACTCACTAAACTAGAAGGGCCTCACTGAGACAGATGTCTGGTGTCAGAGGCATGGCCTCAAGCTCAATGCCAAAAAGTGCATTGTCATCCCCTTTGGTAAAAACTCTTTACCCAAGAACTACCACATAAACAGCAGTCTACTTAATGCCAAATGTGTGATAAGAGACCTTGGAACCCAGGTGGACAGTAGTCTCTCCTTTGATAATCACATCACCACAGTAGTCAGGATATCCTTTTATGTGGCACACCTCATCACAAAAGGGTTCTCATCCAGGAAAAAAGAGGTCACTGTTCCCCTCTACTTGGCACTCATTAGACCCATTATTGAGTACAATGACCATTTTGGAATGTACCTCACAAGACATCTGCAGCAGCTGGAAAGGCCACAGAAGTACCTCACAAAGAGGATTACTGGCCTCAAACAGATCCCCTACACTGACTGTCTCAAAAAACTCCAGCTTTACTTTGTAACATATTGCCTACTCTGAGGAGATCTCTAATTAACATATAAAGCTATGTTAAACCGAGAGCTGTTGGACATGCTACACCTAAAGAAATCCCAATGCCTCTGAGCTACACACTCTAGGGATGTAAACTTTGTCAACGCAATAAACAGGATATGCTGGAGGGATAGATTCCTATTCCAGAGACTTCTAGAACAAGCTACCCATCTATGTCAAGTAAAGTTCCTCATTAGCACTCTTCAAGAAAAAGCTTGATGAGTGGATGGGAAATAGGAAATACACCCCGGGGATCACTTCTGTGGCTCTGCTCGACAGGGGCACAGGAAATTAACTTTCTTGGGTGGCGTAAGCCATGGAACCTTGTTGGCTAGGCTTACTGTGGCCCTTGGGCCGATAGCCTAGTACCTACCCATGAACCTATGAACCTATGGCACAACTTATTTTACAATTTAATGGACTTTGCAGATGGAATAACACCTTCCCAGACATAAAGACTATTTGTATTATAGAAATACATACAGTGAATACCAACACATGTTTAAAGCAGTACTAGTTATTATTTTACATTGCCGTGGTGGTACAGCAGTAGCGTTGTTGCCTCACAGCAAGGGGTTCTCCTGTTCGATTCTCGACTGGAGTGCCTTCTGTGTGGATTCTGCATGTCCTCCCCATGGTCGAGTGGCATCTGAAAGACATGCATGAATGGGCGTGCCTTCGCTGAAGGTTGAGCATCGGGCTGGCAACTCAGCACCATAAAAAAGATACTGCCAATCATTATTTATTTTATTATTTTATTGTATTTTATTTTATTTTATTTTACATTTGTTGACCGGGAAAGTCCGACTGGACACAGGTCCATTTTCAGCGGAGGCCTGGGGAGAAAAGCTCCATACATTAATACAGAAAAAAGTAGCTAAAAACAGTCTTGAATATGGAAACATAGTACAAAACATGTTTACATAAAGAAAAAAATAACACATAAATACATTACGTATGAGGATAGGTAGGTCTTGAGAGAAGGCTACCAGCCCTACTGCAGTTTCAAGGGGAAAGAATTAGTTGTAAAGAAGAAAACAAAGCCATGTATGTTAAGAATAAATTAGAGTATAGCTCGGAAAGGTTCACATTGTCTAACATATGTGGTAGTAATTTAATTCCCACTTAGTTGTTTTTACAAGTTGGACTTGGGGACAACCTTTTGATTCATAGCTGAATCCTAGCAACAGTGCGACGGTATGGACTAACCTGGGGAGTAACATGAGCAGAGCCAGTTATTGGTGTAGTGGGTTTTAAGAAGTTTTTTAAATTGGGAAGTAGAGGGGGTGGCAGTTAAGTGGGTTGGAAGTGAATTCCAGGTTCTAGCAATAGAACAGGCAGAGAGAGATTTACCAGCCTCATTCTTATGTTTGATGACATTTATTTGGTTCTGAAAATTTGATCTTAGGGTTCTAGTGGTGGTGTAGGGGTGAATTAGATCCTGGAGTGCAGGGGTCTTGTTGGGAAAGTAGTAGAGCTTGTGAGCTATTGATAGTTGATTGAGTAGGAGTAGTTGGGGAAACTCAAGCCAGTTGAGCTGGTTGAGGGCTAAACAGTAATGAGATCTATGAGAGGTGTCTGTAGCAAACTTGGCAATCTTATTGTAGCAGGATTCCAGTTTACTTAGTTCTGTGTGGCGAAGGTTAGTTAAGATAGGGGAGGCATAAAGGAGAATGGATAAGAGGTGAGTCCTTGCTAAGGTGGCTTTGGTAGGTTTTGTGATGAACTGACGGTTTCTATATAGGAGGCCAAGCTTTTTGTTAACTTTTTTAATTGTTTGGGCTATGTGTATGTCAAATTTTAGATTACTATCGATTTCCATGCCTAATAGTTTTGTGTTTGTTGTTAGGGTGATTTGTGTCTTGTCTTTAGCTGTTATAGTAAAGTCATTATTTAGTGGCAGAGATCTACCGGGGCTAAAGAGGATGAGTTTGTTTTTTTTTGGAATTGAGAATAAGTTTTATATTAGTGAACCATGTTTCTGTTTTGGAAAAGTTATTTTGAGTAATGGTTCTTAGCTCATGTAGGGTAGGGGAGGCACATATCATAGTGGTGTCATCTGCATATTGCACAACTGAGTCAGATTGTGCTGATGACACTATTTGGTTAGTAAATAGTGAGAATAGCAAAGGCCCAAGAATGGACCCTTGTGGGACACCTATGTCCATAGAACAGCCTGCTGACGGTTAGATAAGTAGTTCTGAAACCAGGATATAGTGGAGGACTTATGTGTTAAGGAAGATAGAGTTTTCTAGAAGCATATTATGGTTCACCATATCGGCTTTTTGATTGGTCTAGAAATATTGATTGAGGATACAAGTCATTTTTTTGATGGTGGTTGACAGTGTTTTTGTGAAGGAGAGTAGTAGTGCTGTGCTGTGAAAGGGGTAGGAACCATGATGGGATGCAGATAGCATTTCTTTTTTTTTAAGGGTTGTGTGCATTTTTTTTGTAGGGTCACATGGTAATTAGTTTTTTTGTGTTTTTTTTTTTTTTTTTTGTTGTTCAGTTTAAGTGATAAAGAAGGTGGGGATTTTTTTTTTTTTTTTGTGGAATTGCTGCGAGGCTTTTTTTTTTTTTTTAGTCTTTTTTTTTTGTTTGACTCTGATGGTTCTTAGGACTTCAAGGAAAATGTATTAAAGTACTACTGCTGCTTTTTCTAGAGGCAGTTGTTTTTGGGGAGTCCATTGCAGTATTTTTTAGTGAGTTGTGTTTTGTTAGTTTAGTTGAAGAGCAATGTGTTTTTATTATGGTGTGATCAATTCCAGGTTGCGGAAGACAGCATGATTGTTGAGCCAGTGTGGGATCTGATAGCAGAATCTAGTCTAAGATGGACTGTGCTTGGGAGGCTTTGTTGCTGGGGCAGTTATAATTTGGTTAAACCCATGGAGGT
Organism: Protopterus annectens; assembly: GCF_019279795.1. Classification (NCBI taxonomy): domain Eukaryota; kingdom Metazoa; phylum Chordata; order Ceratodontiformes; family Protopteridae; genus Protopterus; species Protopterus annectens. Next base: position 1,920,024,047 of record NC_056726.1, read on the forward strand.
TAATATCTATGTTAAAGTTTCCTAATAGTATTGTTTCTTGAGGAAGGGAGGAAGACAATCAGTTAGAAAGGTTTCTTAGTATGGTGGTTTATTACCCTGTGGATATATCCACCTGCAATAAATATTTATTTGTTAGAGTTAGTCTTTCTTTTGGCCAGAATTAGTTATATGTCCTTTACTTCTTGGGCATTGCATTCAAATTGTTCAATGGTGAGGTAGTCGGCAGTTATTTCATTGTCATGGTGTTCAGGTCTGAGGTTTGTATACTGCTAGTAGGGCATGAAGGTCCTGAGTTTTAGTGGATGTTTTGGAATAGGTATAAATAGAGTTTGTTTAGTTTGTTGTGTAGTAACTTTTAGTTAGGATGGTGGAGGGAGGACTTTTATATTTAAGTAGCTGGGTGTGACTTACTTTGTGGTCTCTAGCTATAAATGTTCAGCAGGCAAGAAGGTTAAAGAAAGAGAGAATACCAGCTGTACAAAAAGTCTAGTTATGGATTGGGTTTTATACAACTTTAAACACTGGAGTTAGAAGACATTGGGTTGGGAACAGGTATCTGGAGGTGAGTGAAAGAGTCTAAGGTAGGGAGAGGTCAGAGGGGGGATTCTATGTGGGAGGATGAGGCCAAAGGGAGACTATGTGGGAGAGAGAGGGCAGAGGGAGGAAGCAAACAGAAGTTAGGTAGTGATATGGGAGCTTGAATCAATGGGAAGATATGAGAATAAGGGAAAGAGTCAGGGAAAGAGTTAGTAGGGGAAGTGTATGTGTGTGAGGTTATGTGGGTAGGTGAGTGACTTAAAGCCTAGGGAGTATAGAAATAGTGGGTGGGTAATTGATGTAAGGCCTAGAGAGAATGGGGTAGCAAAATGGAGTAAACAGGGAGTGGTATAGCTGACCAGGGGCAGTACTATAATGAGGCACACAGTAGTCACAGGGTTCAATTCTACAGCAAGTGGGTGTAGAGTGTACAGTCAGTAAATACACAATTTAACATACGTTGTTTATTTACTGTACTGTTGCTAGATAGGAATTCCCACGAATTAACTGCCCTCATGGGGAGTAAGAGGTCTTCAAATCTGACTGGGGAAATCACCGTCCTTAATTTGTTTGGTGCCGGGGACCTTCATTATTGAGACTATCGTGCATAAACCACATGAGGCCTTTCATGTGCTGTGGCAACCCCTAACTGGGAAAAGCCGAAAAGACAAACAAACAAACAACTAGTTATTATTTTGCTATGGAATGGAGTAATGAAACTGTTAATGCAGTTTATTCTGCTAATAGAGACATAAATAAACAATGGACACAACCGGTAATATATAAATATATATGTGACATTTGCTATGTATATGTATATGTATATATATATATACATATATATATATATATATATATATATATATATATATAAATATATATACACACACACACACACACACACACACACACACACACATATATATGTGTGTGTGTGTGTGTGTGTGTGTGTGTGTGTGTGTGTGTGTGTGTGTGTGTGTGTGTGTGTGTGTTTGTAAAATGGGAAAAATGAGGTGTTCCTAACACCCCTTTCCATCCACAACCTGCGTCATATAGGCAGCAAGTCAATTACAAATAATTAACAACTGTAATCACATCTAATCTTGTAATACATTCTAATGGCAAGGAACATTCATAAGTATGTTATATACAATGCATAAAGTAATAACGTTTGTAATGTATCATACCTCTCAACTTCTTACTGCAAAAAATCTGGACAAAGTCTGACAAAATGGGAGGACACAGGCCCAAAAATAGGTAGATATTTTAAATATTGCTCCTTTGAACTTAGAAAGTTGGTAGATTAACAGGGTTTGTTTTAATATACATTTCTGATAGATATGAAGTCTAAAATGCAATGTCATTATTTAGTGACTTCAGTCCTTAGATCATCCCAGTGATTTGTCAAAAAACCACAAATTTTATGAGGAACAGACCAAAAATATGAGCTAAAAATCTGGACGTTCTGCCAAAATCTGGATAGTTGAAAGGTATGAGAGCTATGTAATGTACATAGAAAGAAAATGTTGTTAAAATTTATTTTAATTATTGTAAAGCAGGTAATGGGCTGATTCAAAAAGAAGAAAGTCAGATGCAGTTTAGGATGAAAGAAAAAAAATGTTACAAAAAAGTAAGAAACAGAATGTTTTGTAAAGAAGACATACAGTTGTTAAGAAGTTTAACAGACAATACTCCATGAATTCCTATTAAGAACAAAAGTTTTTATAATATACCAAATGTTGTCATAATGCAGTTGTTGGCAATGCAACACAAATGATTAATAATAACAATATAAATGACCCTAAAGGTAAAATTTAGGTGCTTTGGTGGTAGGAAGAGTTATGAAAAGATATAATGCAGTAAGGGATTTTTGATTTTAGAAATGGGTGCTGGTTAAGATGGGACAGAAGAAAACATATTACTGATGGAATTAGATTCAGTTCCTCTAAGAAAAGCTGAGTTGCCAAAAAGGAACCAACTCACTGAGTACAGATGCCCAAAAAAAAAAAAGCACAAATAAAACTTAACCTGTAAACATTTTGGGTAGTGGACAAGCTCCTTGCATCCTGCCCACCTAACTGACATACACTAACTCTGTTTTTTGGCAGACATGAAGAAGGGGCAAATCTCCTAACATAAATGATTCAATGTGAAACCACAGAAACCACACTGGCAGTTATTTCCTTTAGAAACCAGTTGTCAATGTATTGTGCATCAGGCAGTTGAGGGTCAGGTACTTGAGGCTTACAGAATTTGGTTGGGGAAACGTGTTGTTGTACTTTATAATATGGTCAGGAAGGTAGGAGAATAGTACTGGATCGAAGGAAAGTTTGGTTAAATTGTGATGTCTTGTATAAAACAAGTTCATAGGTTCATAGGTTCATAGGTTGGTACTAGGCTATCAGCCCTAGGGCCTATACAAGCCTAGCCATAACAATTCCCTGGCTATTTCTTCCCACATTATTTACTTTCCTGGACCCCTGTCTAGCAGGGCGACTGACGTGTTCCCTGGGGTGAATTTCCATTCTCCCATCCAATCGTCAAGGTTCCTCTTGAAGAGGTCCAAAGAGGCACTCTGCTTGACATGTATGGGCAATCTATTCCAGAGTCTGGGGAGTCTCTGGGTCAGGAACCTATCCCTCCAGCATGTTTTGTTTATTGTGATGACAAGGTTTAGATCCCTGGAGCATGTAGCTCTGAGGGATTGGGATTTCTTTAAGTGTAGCATGTCCAACAGCTCTGGGTTTGACATGGCCTTGTATGTTAAGCAGAGATCACCTCTGAGTAGATGATATGCGACAGAGTATAGCTGGAGTTTTTTAAGGCGGTCAGCGTAGGACATCTGCTTTAGGCCTGTGATTCTTTTAGTGAGGTATTTCTGTGGCCTTTCCAGTTGTTGCAGATGTCTTGAGAGGTACATACCAAATGGGGCATTGTATTCTATAATGGGTCTAATGAGGGATGAGTACAGTGGGACAATGACCTCCTTTTTTCTGGATGAAAAGCCCTTCGTGATGAGGTGTGCCACATAGAAGGATTTCCTGACTGTTGTGGTGATGTGGTTATCGAAGGTGAGACCACTGTCCACCTGTGTCCCTAAGTCTCTTATCACACTTTCTGTGTTTAGTGTACTGCCACCTATATGGTAATTCATGGATACATGTTTTTTCCCAAAGGGATAACAATACATTTCTTGGCATTGAGCTTGAGCCCATGGCTCTGGCACCAAGCATCTGTTTCTGTAAAGCCCTTTTGTAGAGTATCCACATCATTTGGGATTCAATAATGGCTCCCAGTTTGCAGTCATCTGCAAACTTTGTTAGCCAGAGTCCCTTAGTGTTGAACTGTACTTCAGAGAAGTAGATGCCAAACAAGAGCGGCCCCAGGACTGAACCCTGAGGTACTCCACTTGTCACTTGTCTGGAGCTGGATTTGGAGTCGGCTACTTTTACAGTGTGGGTTCTATCAGTAAGCCATTTAGCAACCCATTGGGTGACATAGGGATTAATGCCCAACTTAGTAAGTTTATCTATGATTCCAGAGTGGGGGATGGTGTCAAAGGCCTTGGCAAGGTCTAGATAGGCTGTGTGGACCACCTTACCCTTGTCCATGGCTCTGGAGACTGATTCAAAGAAGTCAATCAGGTTCAGGAGACAAGATCGGCCCTTCACAAACCCAAACTGGGTGGGGTCCAGTGTTTGAAGGTTGCCAATGTCTTTGTTTATAAGTTCCATGATAATACGCTCCATGGCCTTGCAGATAAGGCTTGTCAGACTGATGGGACAGTAGTTTCCGGGATCCAAGGTGGATCCCCCATTGTGGATTGGGATAACTGTAGCTCTGCATCACTCAGTGGGCACAAAACTGAGGTGAGGCTATGATTAAACATGACACTTAGGTGAGGTGCCAGTTCATATTGTAGTTCATGTAGTACACAGCCTGGGATGTCATCTGGTCCCATGGATGCTGTATTCTTGGCTTTAGAGAGTGCGTTTTGTACCTGTGTGGCCGTTATTACTGGAATTTGGCAATCTTCCGGTATTGAGATGGGCCATTTAGGGGTGAGAGGGGTGAAGTTGGCACTGAATCGATCTGCCAGGATATTGGCAACATCCTTCGGAGCAGTATATTTAATGCCATTCTGTTTTAGCTCAGAGCAGATCTGAGCATTGCTATTTAGATTCTTGACATAGTTATAGAATGCTTTGAGGTTGTCTTTGGAATCTTTGGTGATTTTATTTTCGTAACTAGCTTTGGAGGATTTTTTGAGGCATCTCAGTTTCTTACTGAGGCTAGTAAGGGAGTTTTTTGCATCCTGGGATTTTCCTCTTTTCTGCAAAAGTTTCTTCCTTTTGTTGTAAAGTTTGTTTATGGCAGGGGACCACCAGATTGGCTTCCTTTTTTTGGATGAGAGCATTTTGGTTCTATTTGGGATGGCACGATTCATGCATGAGTGGATGTGCTCGTACAGTGCCTTAGTGTAGGATTCAGCAGTTGAACTTTCAGTTCCCGTCTGCATGGGTGTCATGAAGTTTGTCACTTCTGACTTGAGTAGCATGAAGTTGGCTTTGGAGATGTTTTTATGGTGGTTTCTTTACTGGGGTGGGGTGGGATGTGGATGTTAAGGGTGATTAGCTTATGGTCAGACCTGACTAACGAGGGGTGACCATAGGTATGGAGCATTGATTTCCCATGTTGGTAATGACCAGGTCTAGGATATTGGAGCCCCTGGTGGGACTATGGATTAGTTGATCCAGGGCGTTGGAATTTATGAATTCCAAGAACCGTTGTGCAAAGGTGTTGGGACATGAGTAGTTTTCCCAGTTAATGGCAGGGTAGTTAAAATCACCCAGTATTAGGGTGTTTGGTTCTATCTTAATATTTTCCAGTATGTTTAGAAAGGTGTAGTGAGAATCTTGGGGTATGGTGGGGATCTGTAGCAAGCTACAATTTGGATTGCAGTCTTACCTAGTGTTAGTTGCACTTGGAGAATTTCAGACACATTGTGTTGGCCAACTAGCCTGGTGGTGTGAATATCCTTGGTGAATATTGACACTCCTCCACCTTTAGTGTTTCGGTCCTGGTTTGGTGGCCGAAAAGTGTGGTAAGAGTTGTAGCCTGGTATTGCAGGGGTGCTCTCTGGAGCCTTGAACCAGGTCTCAGTTACTGCACAAATATCGATGTTCTCCATTTTAGGAGTGCCTCGAGAGAGTGCATTTTGAGGTTTAGACTTCTAGCATTGAGTAGCATTACCTTCAGATTTTGCATGCTTGTACCTGTTACGGTGGTGGTTTTGTCCTTTGAAGTTTGCCTAAAAAAGGCACTATAGGGGTGGTAAGAGCCTTAGCCAGTAACCTGAATCCCAGGGGCGACAGGTGCAGACCATCTCTGGCAAAGCATCGTGGTCTGTCAATCATGTCATCCCAGGCAGACAGATACTGGATCCCCTTTGAATGACACCATAAGCTTGGCCAATTGTTGAAGTCAATCATTTTATCCTTATATTGTGGTATCATTCTGGGCGAAGGCAGGATGCTACTCAGGGCTAGGGTCATACCTGCCTGGGCCACATGATCCGAGAGCTCTTCCATGTCTCTTTTCATGTAGTCCAGGGAGGTACATCTCAAGTCATTCACTCCAACATGGACAATGACAGAGTCATATTTGTACTTGTTGTGGAGTGAGTTGAGTGCATGCGTTATGTGGCGGATCCTGGCACCCGACAGGCAGCTGACTGTAATTTTCTCCTTATTCAACCTGGTGAGAGGGACATCAGTGTGCCGGACTATAGAGTCACCTATGACTAAAGTGTTAGGTACATTGTCTTGCCTTAGGGTTTGTTGCTGGGTGGCACACTGGTGTTGTGAACTATGTGACACATTGGTTGTGATTGGTGTTTGTTTGCATTTCAGCTTCAGAGGTCTTTGTTGCTTGGGCAGGTTACAGTTAAGGGCCTCTGCATATGTGGATTTAGTGTTGCTATATGTGGGTGTTGGTGGTGCGGGTTTAGAAGGACTATGTGTTGCTTGAGGTATAGTGTGGGTGTTAACCTTCTCCTCTTGACTGTTTAGCACAATCTTGGGTGGAGAGAGCTTTGCTTCCATTTTGGCTATGTAAGTGCATCTCTCACAGGTTGTAGTGTTGGGTGGTAGGAGGAGAGGGATGTCTGTGTACATGAGGCAATTGCTGCATTGCCCCAGTATGCCCAGATTCACCAGGTGGACAGGAGAAATCACCGGAAGCTGACCCTTGGACATGCCTGGTTTGAGGCTTTTTTTTTTTTCTTTGTAAAGTATAGGAGCTGTTTCCTTATCAAGCTTCTTTGCAATTATAGGCTGTTTAGTGCCTACTATTAATTTCTCCTTGTTAACAAGGAGAGTTCAGTGCCTGTATGAGTTTAAGGCTTCCTAGAGCTTTCCAGCAGGTATTAGAGAAAGTGCTAGTCACAGGGATGCTTAAAGGTAAGATTGAAAAGAATGCACTCTGCAGTGTGCACTAGAGAAGTTAGATGTGAAAGTAGGTAACTTGAGTTTTACCTGTTTAAAATGTTAAGGTTTAGTGGAGAGTTACTATTTTTAAAACAGCAAGATGGATTGAAAAGGGTGGTCACTTTTGTATTTTGGTACTATGAAATACTGTAGGATGGCCAATAAATTTAAATAATTGAAGGGGTGGGATTTCAAAAATGATGATTTTGTAATTACTCACATAAGCCAGTGAAAGTAGAGAGAAATGAGATATATGGTCAGATTAACATAAGAGGCGGGCAACTAGAAAGACAGTGGTATTTAACAAGACAACTTAAATGGGTGGGAAGGTGGGAAAAAAATCTGCCTGACTCAGAACAGAGAGAGCTGTGGTCTCTTTTGAAGTTTTACTATGCTGTTAAAACAGAATGCAAGCAAAACACAAGGTAAAGAAAACAAACTACAGTATTCAAAATATAGAAAGGCAATACAGTAATACAAAAAATAAAAGCAAACTAACCTTTCCTTCACAGCAAAGTGTAGCAGAGTCTGGATGAGCCTTTCTGGTAAATGTACATCTATGATTTAGTGTAATATTTAGTTTGCACCAAATGTTTCATAAGATGATTCAAGCCACAGAGTATTTTAGAGTAAATTGCTTTTGAAGAACTTAGCATGATTATAAGAATTCATTGTACAAATGCAGATTTACACTAAATGGAAAAAAGATAAAATAGAATTAAAAGTAGTACAGTGATGGTTGTGCTGTAATACGGCAAGTCAGCACCTTCAGCAGTATGTTAGTTTGGTGTCCTCTTGAAACGACAGCTTACAAGCTGCTTATTAAGTGCTTGTAATTGCAATCATTAATAGACAGCTTATACAATGTCTAATTTTTTAACAGAGTTTAGCTCCCTTTTAAAAAAAAGTAGATTGATATTTTATAAACTGTCTGTTAAGTGAACAGCTGTGAGATTTGTTTTCCTAGAATTTGGTACTTGGGCAGGTGCCACATAAAGCACAGCATTGATTTGACAGTGATTGAGAGGTGAAAGCTATTAATTTAATAGCACTGAAGAAATATACAGGCAGGACATGCCCACATTCACCAAAGGTATTCACACAAGCATCCAGCATGAAAGTCTGAAAAACAGTTTAAACAATGCAGTACAGAATTAGTCAGTTATTGTTTCTGATGCCAGGATACACGATTCTACTACGGAAAAAAATGCAGGCTATTGATAATAATAATGTTGTAAGTCTGAGAAGCAGAAGTAATAAAAAATGGCTCTGTGATTAATAATTTACTTTTTAAAAGAAACGAGTTACAGAATGTTGTATTACAAGTTATTGTTAACATTTTGTCAAAGTAATCTGATGTGTTTGGAGGACCATGCATAGTTAAGATGAACCTTCTCTGGGACAATACTAGTGACTCATTCCAAGAAGAGTTGCTTTTGTGTTCAGAGATACTAATAAAACAATATCAAAAGTTAATGGGAGTTATGAATATCACAGTGGATCACACTGAACTGAGTGATTGGTTAAAAAACTTGATAACAGTGATGGAGGAAGTTAAATTAAAGGTATGAATACAAGAGAAAAACCTAAATAACTGATTCAAAAAGGAATGCTATCAGCTGAAATAATATAGTATGTAGGAACAACAAAGGTCAATGCAAACTTTTTCTTTGTATCTTCAATGGTAACTTAGTGATCCCTTAATTCCAAAATGGATTTTCTCATCTAATATCATAAATACCTGCAGAACAATGGTTCCTCCCACCTAAAAATCTGGATGAATTCCTGTGCTGACCTTTGTTTATTCCTAATGTTATTGACACTTGCTTTGAAAGCATGACATCACTCATTCCTCTACAATAACTGCAAAGGAATCTCAAATGCATTCATGGAGATTTGACGCAATGCACACACAGAAAAAGAAGTTATGTCTTACCATAAGATTCTATCTGTGTTGTAGATCTTTACTCATTCATTATTGATAGGACTTTGGTTCCGTCCTCGGAACCAACATGGCCATTTCCAAGCTCGTGCCGGCCAAAAACTCTCAGCTAAGACCTACCCATAATGCCCCTCTCATAGTCTCTTCAGATCAAGTTTGCCCGCCCTTATATTATTAAGATAATAAAAGAGACAGTAGGAGGCTCTGTCTGAACAAATACCTTAACGAGGAGATCCTAAAGTTCACCAGGAGTCCAGGCATGGAGAAGGAGGGTGGGAAGTAATGAATGAATAAAGATCTACAACACAGATGCAATGTTATGGTAAGATATAACTTAGTTATCTGATGTTGTAAATCTTTATTCATTCCTTACTGATAGGACCAAGTCCCCAGCTACTTGAGTCCTGGGTAGCCCTAAGGAAGGATATTCCTGAGCACCATAGAACAAAAAGATGCTCATCTCCTGGAGGCCAAATCCAGTTTCTAATGAGTGATAAAGGTATGAGGTCTTGCCCAAGTGACTGCTGCACAGATATCATCAATAGAGGCTCTGGAATGAAAAGCCACAGAAGTAGCCATCGATCTAGTGGAATGAGCATTTACTCTGGAAGGTAAATACAGTTTATTCTAATGGTAGATAAAAGGTAATGACATTTCTAAGCCAGGAGGATAGAGTTACTTTGGAGACAGGTTTACCCAATCTGGGTCCCGCAAAGGCCATAAATAATTGATTAGTTTTTCTGAAAGATTTAGTTCTGTCCAAATAAAAACGAAGCTGCCTATGAACATCAAGGGTGTGCAAAAGATACTCCCCTCTGTTTGAATGTTGGGGGAAGAAAACCAGCAGGTCAATCGATTGGTTAATTGAAAATCCAGAAATGACCTTGGGCAAGAAGGATGGGTCAGTACATAGAGACACTCTATCCCTGTGGAAATTCAAGTAAGGTCTCTTGACACTCAAGGCCTGCAACTCAGATACTCTTCTCTCGGGCTATTAGAAGTAAAGTCTTCCAAGACAAAAAGGTTATATCACATGAATTAGAAGGTTCGAAAGGAGGGCTTGTTAACAGCTGAAGTACCAAAGTCAAGACCCAAGGCTCTAAGAGGGGCTTGACAGGAGGTTTAACATGTAGTACTCCTTTCAAGAAAGTTTTGCACAGACGGTGTGACATAACGGAAGAATTATCGGATCCATTGTAAAAATTTGCGATAGCTGCTAAATGTACAGTAACTGTCGATGCTGAAGCTTCTGCATGTAGAAGAGTAGTCAGGTATTGTAGGATCTTCTGACTAGGCATAGAGAAAGGGTTTATGCCCCGATCTTTGGCCCATACAGAGAACCTAGCCCACTTACTAGAATACATTTTCCTGGTGGAAGGTTTGTGTGAAGCCAGAAGAATCTCACAGACAGGAAATGAAATATCAAGCAGCCTGGCAACTATCGAAAGTGGAGGAACCCGGCTGTGAGCTTGAGGCTGTAGAGAATGGGGTGAATAAGTCCCTGATAGCAGACCTTGGGATTGATCCAGGATCCACAGGCTGTGAATCAGATGAGGCCATAGGAAAATAAACCAGACATGACAGAAAATAAGGGGCAATGAGGATTACTTTGCTTCTCAACCTTTGTGCTTTCTGAAGGAATTTTGGGAGGCGGGGGAATGAGGAAAGGCATACAGTAGACCCAGGGTCAGTCGTGTGTTAGAGCATCCCTCGGTGACTCCCCCTGAGGGGGGATCAGGGCAAAGTAGCTTCTGCATTTGTTGTTCAGAGGGGATGCAAACAGGTTGCAGCAAGACCTGCCCCAATGGTGGAAGATCTGATCCGCTATTACAGGACTGAGGGACCACTCATGAGGCATCAGGATGTTCCTGCTCAGATTGTCCGCAATAAGGTTGGAACTCCCGGGAATGTGCATTGCTATAAGAAAGCGGTTGGAAGCTATCACCCAGTGGCAAATTCTCATGGCTTGTTCCACCTTGTTTGTTTATATAACAGATGACTGACATGTTGTCCAATTGAATTGCAATGGTCCCGGAAGGAAGGGATGTATGGAACACTTGCAATGCTAAGAGAACTGCCCTCAATTCCAGGACATTTATGTGCAAATTGGCCTACATGGGGGACCAGATGCCCTGGACTGTCTTTCCCTGGAAATGCCAATCCCACCCTAGCAGGGAAGCATCTGTGGTCACTGTGGCCCTGGGCTGGGGAAGGCAGAATGGTCTACATCAAAGATTTGATTCTGGCTTCATCCACCAAAGCATTTCTTTCTTGCAAAGAGATGTAAGGCGCACCACGTGGTTGAGAGGATGGGTTAAGATTGACCATTGTGATGAAAGGAGCCACTATACTAGTCTCATGTGCAATCTTGCCAGTGGAACTAAGGTAATGGTTGGTGCCATACAGCCCAGAAGATAAAGTACAAGGTGTGCTGGTACAAAGGTTTGTGGGAGGAGTACTTGAACTTGGCTATTAATTTTTGAGAGCCTGTGAGGAGAGAGCAAAGCTTGACAAGATGTTGTGTCGAAGATCGCTCCAATAAATTCCAGTGTTTTTGTATGGGATATTTGAGATTTGTCCTTGTTGAACATAATCCCTAAGTGAAAGCAAGGCCTTGAGTGTAAGAGAGGCTGTGGATGAGAAGATTCATGGTTGAGGCGGTAAGGAGCCAATCGTCTAGATACGGAAACACCTGGAATCCTTGTAGTCAAAAATGAGCTACTACAAATACCATACATTTGGTGAACACTGGAGGAACTGTTGAGAGACCAAATGGCAGTACCCTGAACTGGTAGTGACTGGCTCCCAGCCAGAAGTGGAGAAATCTCTGGAAGGACTGGTCCATTTTTATGTGGTAATACGCACCCTGGAGATATATAGAGCACATCCAGTTGTCCTTCTCTCAAAAGGGGAGGATGGACTGTACCGTGACTATCCAGAATTTTTGAGGTTTTATAAATTTGTTGAATAGGCTGAGATCCAGGATTGCTCTCCAGTCCCCTGTCTTTTTTGGCACTAAAAAGAATCTCAAGTAAAAGCTGGATCCTCTCTGGTCTGGTGGGAGTGGCTGGATGACTCTTTTTCTTAGCAGCTTTTTAATTTCTAAGGCTGCTACCTCCCTCTGATTGGGTGGAATATTGGGGATTCGTTTGACAGGTCTAGGAGTAAGATCGAGTGAGATATGGTAGCCTCTGGATATTATTCTCTGCACACATACATTGGTAGTAATACGTTGCCAGGCTAGTAGGTCCAGAGAAAAACAACCCTCGACTGCTTCCATAGGAAAGCAACCGAGCCACTGCTCAGGAGCGCTGGTAGGGTCAGCCAGAGAAGGAATCTCTAGCGCCCTGGTTAAGTGGACCCCCTCTGCCCCAAAAGGGGTGTCTTCCAGATGAGTTCCCCCTCTGCCCTGGGGGATTGCTCACCACGAGTGTCACGAAAAGATCCTTGGGACTTTTTGAACCACAATTTCCCTCCCCTCTGGTTCCTGGAATAGGATCTCTGGGGGGGGGGGGGTTGAAAAACATATGCCCACAGCAGACAAGGTCTTTCTGTCTTTCTCACTTCGTGATAGTGTGTCTCGTACTTTGGGACCAAAGAGTGAAGATTCGTTGACAGCATCTCTCTCAACCATACTGAAATCCTCAGCATTTACTAGTTTTGAGGACAAAATAATGGGGTGCCATGATTCCCAAGTGACCCCCTTTAATTCCTGAATTTCCCAGGATTTTTTCAAATTTTTTTTTTTTTTTTTTGTGAAAGACGCTGCTGACATCATCACATGCAAGGCGTGCGCGATGACATCAGCAGACTACCTGGCTGTCAGAATTCAACTGACTGAGGGTCGAGGGGTGTCTCTGCTTACCATTCTAGTAAGCTATTACAATGTACAATCATACTGTATGTGGTTGAACATGAACAATGGTGATACTGAATTTAAACATGGCAGCAGGCACCAGGCAGAAGTACACAGCAACCTGCAAATGGAGCTGACCGGAGGATGACTCTCATTGTTATTTTAATTTAAGTTAATTGAAGCAACCCAAGTTATCCAACTTGCAAAAGTGCAAAAGCAGTCGAGCAGAGTCCGGACCACTGTCTGCAGGTGATGTGAAACAAGATTATGTTAAAAATTCAGTTCACTAATGTTTGAACTATCTATGTGGCCTAGTGGTACTAGCTTAAAATTATCTGAAGCTTACAACTTTTTATGTAGGCATACTGTTATACAACTGATTATTGTGTAGCTGATTTAAATACGTGGTCTGCATGAGAGCATGGTCTGTTGTCATTGAAAATTCCAGGACAGCCGAGGCTTGTGACTAGTTCTGTTTTCCATTATCCTGAGTTTTCTTAAATGCTTTAGTGAGGTGCAACATGTAATAACATGCTACATGCTGTTTACAGCTAAAACGTTATGCCAAAACCTTAGTTGTCGAAACCTTAGTTGTCTTTTTCTTTCAAGTAGAAGGCTGTCAACCCATCAGTACTAATGTACTTCATAGTAACATTTCATATGTTTTTTCAACAAAACTAATTCACAGACGTTGCTGTTATATTTAATGTTTATAGTAATTTTCTCAGTTAGCTACAGTATCAGATTGCTGAGGAGGACAAAATTAAATATGTAGTCTCACAGTATGTTTTATTTCAGTTATGCTAGTTGTCTGTTTCTCTTCAGCATTGTGTAAACATTTTGGCTCCAGGACATCATTTGTGTTTGCATTTCTAATTGCCATACTGGGGTTTTTCACGAGCCGTTCCTTATTTCCTTTAGACAATGGATAAGTGTTTTTTTTTCTTTTGTGATGAACCTGTATGTCATTGCAGAGCTTTTTCAGTTGGATAGTATTGAAAGGATGATCCGCTGTCTGAACTGATGATTTGAGTGTCAAATACTGAACGCATTTTCTCCATTTCATCTGTAAAAGCTTTGGCAGAAGTGAAATGTTTTAGTTTTGCTATGATGCATCAATACTATTCATCATTCACAAGTAGAAGATAGTCTGTTAACTGATTAGTCCATAGAAATCATTGTTTATACCTGCCTAGTATACTGGAACGCTTGCATTTCTGACTGTTGGGTTGCATCACTTATGGGTAATTCAATATACCCTCTGAAATGTATGTATGGGGGCCATATCTTCTCTTATGTGTTCTCAACATTTACTTGAGCCTTGTATGCTATCTCTTTGACTTGTATAATAAAGACAGATTAGTAATGTGATTTTCTAATTCTAGTGTGTGATACCATAATTGGAAACACCTCCCTTTCTTAGCCATGGAGATGTCTAGATTAGTTGTACCTTTTGTACTATGTAGTAGAGATATAACATTGTTTCAATTTCTATAACATTTTTTCCAGGATCAGTCTTAATCATTCTACACTAGATAACTTTGGCATGAAATGTTTATGTAATATAAAAGTGCATCATTTTCCATGTCTTCATTTCCCTCTACTAATGTGAGTGATCTGAGAAGTGTCAGGAAATCCTTCTATGTGGCACACCTGATCACTAAGGGCTTTTCAGTCAGAAAAAAGGAGGTCATTGTCCCACTGTACTCATCCCTCATTAGACCCATTATAGAATACAATGCCCCATTTGGTATGCACCTCTCAAGACATCTGCAACAACGGGAAAGGCCGCATAAATACCTCACTAAGAGAATCACAGGCTTAAAACAAATGCCCTATGCTGACCACCTTAAAAAACTCCAGCTATACTCTATCGCATATCGTCTACTCAGAGGCAATCTCTGCTTAACATACAAGGCCATGTCAAACCCAGAGCTGCTGCTACACTTAAAGAAATCCCAATCCCTCAGAGCCACATGCTCCATGGATCTAAACCTTGTCATCACAATAAAAAAAAAACATGCTGGAGGGATAGGCTCCTGACGCAGAGACTCCCCAGACTCTGGAATAGACTGCCCATACATGTCAAGCAGAGCACCTCTTTGGCCCTATTCAAAATGAACCTTGATGATTGGATGGGAGAAAGGAAATTCACCCCAGGAATCACATCAGTTTCTCTGCTAGACAGGGGTCCAGGGAAGTAAATAGTGTGGGAAGAAATAGCCAGGGAATTGTTATGGCTAGGCTTGTATAGGCCCTAGGGCCGATAGCCTAGTACCAACCTATGAACCTGTGTACATTTTGCTGCCTTATTGCACTTTTCTCCTGTTTTCTGCAAGTATCCTTCCACTGGTTTTAGAATTTGAATAAGGTCTTGGACTTTTGTTAATAGGTGACTGAGTTATGAGGAACCTTTACCATACAAGGAATGAATTCTTCTAGGGTTAGCTGTACTTTTCCAGGCATCTGTTTTGAGGTAACCTTATGTATGAAGTTTTTCTTTTTCTTTTTGTTTTTAATTGTAAGTTTATATATTTCTATTCACAAATTACAATCTAGGTCTTGACTTTAGGTGATTATAGACTGCTAGTCATTACCAGATTATAGACTTTAATCAACGTAACTGATTAATGCATCTGAAATTATATAGGCATGAGTACCTTTGTGTCTGAGGGTGACATTCATTTATGGTTTGCTTTTCTTCATGCCAACATGCATGTTTGTACATGATTATTTCTGCTCATGAGTTATAACTTCAGCATCTGATGTTGACTTATCACATATACTATTAATCTTTTATTTCTGAAACTGTCCTCCAAGTGTCTTTTTGCCCTGAAGTTTGTCCAGTCTTGCACTATTATCAAATTTAGTATTTTGCAGTTCACATTTCACCCTGTTCAGAGCAAGATGTTATTTATTACTAATTTTTATATGTTGATATTATTCCATTTTACGCTTTTAATCTGCAATATGTACATTACTGTGGTCCATTGGTAAATGTGATGAAAATAAGGTTGATTCCCAATTCATTGATTACAAACTGTCTATTACACAACTCGGACAACAGCTAGTAAACTGCTTCATCAAGAACACAAACAAAACATTCCCTCTACTGCTATGACTCAGTACTCTACATATATTAACCATGGTCCATGAGGTACTATAGACTCAGGGATAAGGGAAATCTTTTGTACCCCATAATGAATCCAGTAGTTGGGAGATAAGTTAGACATTGACTGTTAGCCCAGACCCTGTAGTAAATGGTATGGTACAGGGTCTGGGGGGCCATATTCTGGTCGTCTGTTCTTCAGTTTGCATTTGAAAGTTGATATCCCACAATTCCATTGGGGTGGGTGGGGCTACACAATTGTGTATGCCGTCTCATGACAATACCTGATGCGGCTGCTCAAGCTGCCCCCTTGGTGGTGTGAGATATCAATCACATTGAGGAGTTCAAGATAAAGTACTGGGTAGCTAGCTGCGAGGGGACAGCAGCATGCACCTCATCAGGCAGTACCGCTACCAAAGAGGTAGACATTTCAGAAATTAGGTCTCTTTGGGGGTGAGTGAAGTGTGCCAGATAGTTCAACAACCAATGGCAAAGGTTGCTGAAGTGTAGGTCTACTTCCCCTGTCTGTCTATGGCCCGAGACTCCCTGTTCCAGGGATGAACAGTTAAACTGTCTTCTGCCAGTTCTGTCTTGATGGCCACCACCATGACCATGGAAATGACTACCAACTGCTTTGGACCAATTGGGCTGGTCTTTGAGGGTGGATAGGATTTTGTCCGGCCACCGGGTGACAGGTTCTACACTGTCCGGAGCCTTCCAGGCATGTTGCATGATCAGCTTTACAAACTGCTCCGCAGGTGGGGTCACCCAGGAAGTAGATCTCTGGGCATGGAAGGCCTGCAAGAACACCGATTCCTCTGAAGAAGGGTTAGAGGACTTCCAGTCTCCCCTCTGCTTGAAGATTTGGAGAATGTCTCCAAATGAGATGTCATCTGGGGGAGACCGTGGGGACCCTTCTACTTCATCACAATTGGTGTCCTGATTGCTAGATACCTCAGGGGAATCAAGGTACTTCCTCTTGCACTGTTTCTTCCAAGGTTGCTCCCCAGTGGAATCTTCTGAGGAGGACTCAGGTGAAAGAGTTCCCTTCAAGGGAAGGTCTTGTGGCTCCCATGCCAGGGATCCCAGAGTAGGGGGTGGGGACAGCTTCATGCTAGAGGGGGGTTCTGGTGTCGATGCCATTGGTGCTGACTGTGAGCCTGTTGAGGCAAGGACCCTCTCCATCACCTGGAAAGCAGACCAGCCTGAAGAGGGATGGGAGCCCAGAACCGTGAAGAACAGCCATGGAACCGGGGTCACACACCACCCTGAGGAGCCCACCTCCAGGTGAGGAGCTCCGAGAGGACTAGTAGCTGTCAGTGGAGCCATGGATATTGACTGTGCCAACAAAAAAATAGTCACTGAAGTAGGAACCGTGGTGCCAACAGTCCAAACACTGTTCTGAGAGTGCACCATTTCCATTGGTGCCGACAGGGGAAACTCCGCAGTCGGGGCTGAGACAGTATGCACCGGGGTGGTCATCAGTACCAAAGTCTCCAGTGCCTGGGAAGAGGCCAGAGGAGGATATGCTGGTGAGTATGCTGTGAAGGGTGCCATTCCAAAGGGGATGGAAAATCTAGGATGGGTGGGCAATCCTATGGCTGCCAGAAGCTGGTCCACAACCCGCACTACATCTTATTCTGAAAGGGTCTTGTGGATCTATAGGAGGCTGCTGAAGGACAGTCAAGTCTTTCAAGAAAAGGGCTAAATTGGTACCCCAGAAAAGGGTCATAAGTTGGAGAATATCTGGTTCTGGGAAGGTGTTCAACCTTTGGAACCGATGGGGTCATAGTCTGTGGAGCCATATAAGCTATCAGCACCATGGCCGCAGATGGTGCCGGAGCGGGTATGGCTGTCAAAGCTGGTATCAGAACCAAAAATGGCACTGAAGATGATGGTGCCATAGCTGGTACAGTAATAGAAGTCAACATCAAAGGTGGCACCAAGGGGGAAGACGCAGAGCCTGGTGCCAAAGTTGTCTGCGCCGAAGACACCAGAAAAGCTCGGTGTCGACTCAGTTCAGAAACAGATGGAGATGTAGGAACTGAGTGACTTTGTTTCTCTTTGTGTTTTTTGATCTTAGGAGGTGGTGAGACCTCCGTCCCAGAGTGAGCCTCCGAAAAAGGCGTTTTCATTAAACCTTTCAAAATCAATTTTTGCACTCAGCTAGAGTGCGATTACTGAAACTGGAGGAGATGTCACATGAAACATTTATATGGTCAATACCCAAACAATAAACGCACTGGGTGTGACCGTCTGAGTTGGGCATCTTACGCCCATACTTATCGTACTGCTTAAACCCCAATTTAACTTTTTCCGACATAATGACACTAATCTATGCTGACATAAAACAGAAAAGGAAACAACAACAGCAAGTGAAAAGAGAAAGTTTTTTTTAAAAATATATATATATATATATATATATATATATATATATATATATATATATGGATCTCCTACTATTCACCAAAAGCACATTTCACTGAAACATATTTCACTGTGCACTTTTCAACGAAAGCACAATTCACCGAAAACACAATTCACCGAAACACATTTCACTAAAAGTTATATATGGTCTTTTCCCCACTATAGTGTGACCCTGGTGTTAGTATATATAGTAAGGGGGGAGTGGGGGCACTGCCCCCCTCATTGGGGATTGTTGGGGGCATAGCGCCCAACATATTTTAAATATTTTGAATGATATACATGGACATATGTAATTGCAATATATTACTGTTCTCTGACAATAATATATAAATAAAATATGTGGGGGGCTATGCCCCCATACCCCCCAATATGGGGGGCCGTGCCCCCACCCCCCCTTACTCTATATACTAACTCTAGGTTTGCACTACAGTGGGGAAAAAGGCCATATATAACTTTCAGTGAAATGTGCTTTGGTGAATTGTGTTATCGGTGAATTGTGCTTTCGGTGAAAAATGCACACTAATTAAATTTTCAGTGAAATGTGCTTTCGGTGAATAGTAGGAGATCCATATATATATATATATATATATATATATATATATATATATATATATATATATATATATATATATTAAGGAAAGAGAAAAGTATCGACAATGGTACCTAGAAATAGCAGAAGTGGTAAAAGGAGGTCCTACCAAAAGTAGGAGAGAGGGACAGTATCAATGATGGTATAAGGGTAGGAAGTATAAAAAGTTTATAGGTGAGAGGTGAAATTAGCGAGAACTAACTAAAAAAGTAAAGTTTTGAGAGAAATTACACAAAATTACACAAATTTAACACTTAGCTTTGAGAGAGATGGCTTGGCACATCTGACGAGGAATGCAGCAACCGAAATCTGAAGAGACTATGAGACGGGCATTATGGGTAGGTCTTAGCTAAGAGTTTTTGGCTGGTACAAGCTTGTAAACGGCCATGTCAATTCCGAGGATGGAAATGAAGTCCTATCAGTAAGGAATGAATAAAGATTTACAACATCAGATGTATTAGTTAAAGATGTATTAATTAAAACTTTATATCATAGCTTACATGGGCTGTCTGAATATGGATATAATCTTCTGGACATTCTGTAACTACAAAATTCCCACTGCATTTATTCACCCGTGTAGCATTTTATCTTACAGGCTAGAAGAACAGCTGATGCTCTATTACATATAAGTAACTCAGACTAATCCATGTAGTAAATTCTGACTCTGTTTACTTTACTTCTGTATAATTAAAACTATACTGTAGCAATGCAAAACAGCTTTTCAGGTATGAATACATCTATACACTTTGTAAAATGTTAATTGCTGTTGTGTATATTACTAGCAACTGCAAAGAAATACATTTTCTTTCACCTGTTTACATCTACAATAAAGTAGCAGTCTGATAAACATATAAAATGAAGGATTTATGACCATTACACTTGTAGGGTAATCAAAATCAAAATAAAATATAGTCAGAGACAACTTTTTAATTTCTGAAAGTGAGTAAATGCTCTTAGATCATAATGGAAAGGCAGTAAACCAATCTGATGCACAAAATCATATGGGCAAATCACATCTTATAAAGATCCGTTGTTTAAAGAAAAAAAAAATCCTATTCCCTGTGGCAACCCATGACAAAAAATAAATTAATTAACTAATAGGTGAATTCTTCTTCTTTCAATTCCCGTTAGGGGTCGCCAGAGCAGATCATCTGTTTCCATTTCTTCCTGTCCTCTGCATCATGCTCTTTCACACCAACCACCTGCATGTCCTCTCTCACCACATCCATAAAGCTTATTTTAGGCCTTCCTCTTTTCCTCTTAAATGGAAGCTCCGTCCTTAGCATCCTTTTCCCAATACACCCAGCATCCCTCCCCAGCACATGTCCAAACCAACACAATCTCTCCTCTCTGGTTTTGTCTCCAAATCGTCTTACCAGAATTGACCCTCTCATATACTGATTTCTAATCCTGTCCATTCTCGTCACATCCAGTGCATATCTTAACATCTTTAACTGCAACCTCCAGCTCTGACTCCTGCCTTTTTGTCAGTGCCACCATCTCCAACCCATATAACATAGCTGGTCTCACTACCCTTTTGTAGACCTTCCCTTTCACGCTTACTGGTACCCGTCTGTCACAAATCACTCCTGACACTCTTCTCCACCCACTCCACCCTGCCTGTACTCTCTTCTTCACCTCATCCCCACACTCACCCTTACTCTGAACTGTTGATCCCATGTATTTAAACTCATCCACCTTCACCAACTGTAATCCTTAAATCCTCACCATTTCTCTGTCCTCCCTCTCATTCACACAGATATTCTGTCTTAGTCCTGCTGACCTTCATTCCTCTTCTCTCTAGAGCATATCTCAATCTCTCCAGGGTCTCCTCAACCTGTTCCCAACTCTCAATATAGGTCACAATGTCATCCGCAAACATCATTGTCCACAGGGACTCCTGTCTGATGTCATCTGTCAACCTGTCCATCACCATTACAAATAAGAAAGGGCTCAGAGCTGATCCTTGATGTAATCCTGCCTCCACCTTAAATGCATTCATCTCTCCTACCGCAGACCTCACCACTGTCACACTACCCTTGTGCATATCCTTTACCACTCTTACATACTTCTCTGCCACTCCCGACTTCTTACACAATACCACAACTCAAATAAATAAATAAATAAATATAGTCTAAGTATTATATGTCCATCCCATCTCATCATATGTTGGCTCAATAAAAGAGTGAAGGGAAGAATGTATGTTTATTATGTGTAACAGTATCACCTGGGAAATGATAAAGCATAACCTCTCAGTCAACAGATTTGATGCGATGGCTAATGGGAATCTAATTAGAGGTGGTTTGACTTGTAATTTATGTCTCTGATTGCTTGAACATGGGTCTTTCTAGTTATAAAATGAGAACTGAGAGTCTAAGTTTAAGTTTAGCAATACCATCTAGCTTGAGATCATACAAGGTGTTTGGGATTCAGACTGCCCAAGTACAAAGATCAGCTGAGTTAGGATCTGACTGGCATGTAGTGACCAAGTAGTGGGTGTATAACTCATAATCTTTCTGCCAAGTGAGACCGAGACACGATGTATTACGGAGTATCATTTATCTGCAACATACTTCTGCAAACAACACTCCATCAAGGGGAAGACAGCAATGTTTTCAGATGAAATGTTTTTGTATAAAGTTATAAACAGAAAGGAAGAACATGAAATATTGCCAGTAAAAGTAAAATCATGTTAAGAACAGTTGAAAGCTAACTTCAAAATGACACCATATGGTTACGGATAGTATAATATTTTAAGTCATAAACAGACAGAAGTTGATGATGAATGCCTGGATTCTCAAAGGTTGCAATGTTAAAGTAAGAAAATAGTAATTATGTTAAGAGTACAGGGACAATATCTCCAGGAATTCTTTGAAAATGTGTTTTCAGCTTCAGAATAGAGGAGCTGTGTCATGTTTGTTCCCAGTGGCAATTCAATATTTAGGCCATTCTTAAGAAAGTCATTAGTTGATTCAGAAATGACACAATATCTAGAACAAGCTAAGATACATTGAACGTGGACATAATTATCAGGGGCACTATGCAATTCTATTAATGTCATTTTTGCATGAAAAAAGAAATATATTGTGCCTTATTACCAGCAAGGAAAAGCAAATAAATGGTGCAAGAAAAGGAATATTCCACTTTATGTGAAGAATTCAGAGGTTCTCATTCCAGATCCTACCATCAAAATTTAATATGCAGCAATGCGTATCGCATCGTGGAAACTGAAGTTGAATAAAATGACCAATACATTATTTAATCTGTACTTACAATATTTTTTCATGAACTAAAAACAGTTCAGAAAAAAAAAACTTCAAAATATGTCTTGCAGAAATGAGATATGCTGTATTGGAACAACAGGCTATCATTAATTGCATGTTGTTGTGTCTTTTGGCTTTTCCCGGTTAGGGGTCGCCACAGCGGAACTCCGGTCCGCTAATGATTGGCAGCAGATTTTTACATGCCAAGTTGCCAGCTCTGACGCACAACCTTCAATGAAGGTACGCCCATTCACGCATATCTCCACACAGAAGACGCTCTAGCTGAGAATCGAACGGGACAACGTCTTACTGTGAGGCGACAACGCTACCGCAGCAGCATGTAAATGTCCATAAAAGGTACTGAAGTTAGACTATATGTCACAAAAAGCCAAGTACAGTGATTAGAAAATTTTAGTTTAAATAATTAAACTGTGATTAAGTGAAATGGAAATCACTGCATCCTTCTCAGCAAATGGGTTTAACTGTAGAATATTCTTAAATCATCAGAGGTTGACTGAACTGCTTTTAAGTAATGATAAATAAAGGGGTACAGAGAGTGTGGGAGCTCGTTAACAATTCACCTGGGCTGTTCCATGTTATCCTATCTGATGGAAAACTCCAGATTTCACTGAAACCTACTGTACAGACATAAGCCATACTTACTTAATTAGGACCAAAAACTGAGGATCAAGTACTAGCAGCTTATCCGGAGAACAGGGAAGGTAGAATGGTGAGAGTAAAAAAGGCAGAAAAAACATCTGTATATACCTCCAAATAAATTGTTGTTTAATGAAACTGCAGATGTTAATGTGTGACACCCCGGCCTTTATAAGCAGAGTTAAAAGTATAACAAAAATAATACCGTGGTGTTTTTAAGGAAAAAAAAAAAATTTTTAACTTGTTACATTAGGAAAAAGCATGTCTATTGATCTAACTATCTAGTTATCTATCCGTATATATATATATATATATATATATATATATATATATATATATATATATATATATATATATATATATACATACGTGTGTGTGTGTGTGTGTGTGTGTGTGTGTGTGTATGTATATGTTACCAAGTTGTGTTGACATAGCAAAAATATTCGCCACAAAAGGTCGATAATGCAAATGTCAACAGTCAACTGGGCATGCGGGAGGAAAATCCTTACCATGTGCAAAAAACAAACAAAAAAAAAATATATAATTTTTGCAGGGAGACAAGCCCCCTGTTAATTATATGTACTAAGTCCAAGATCACACAATCCTTGCTGAAATGGAATATTCCCCACATACAGGGTTTGTCAGTCTAGCACACCTGTCAACCATTTGTATATTTTTGCCAACTGTGGTCAGTTAAACAGCTGTCAATATTTTGCTCTGTCAAACAAATTCAGGAGTTCCATCTACCTGAAGGAAATGGTGTTTTATTGAGAATGGGAGTCACAATTTCATTTTATCAGTTGATATCTTAGGTTTAATATCAGAGCTTTGGCCAGCTAACATCCACCTCAAATCAGCTGGATGTATAAGTGAATTTAAGTACACTTTTATCTGTTCTTTTGCATATAGTACTGCATTTAATTTATTTATTTGTGTTTTCACTGAATATTAACTCAACTGAAGTTGTGGCTGACTCTCTACAGTACTTTTTTAGAATTTCTGTGTAGCCATTGATAACAGTGGGGGGTACTTTCACCTCATCACTGACATTCTGTCTTGCCTTATATAAGTGGTACATTTTGAGTTATCTCTGCTTAATATCAGAGCTTTGGCCGGCTAGCATCTACCTGAAATCAGCTGGATGTATAAGTGAATTTAAGTACACTTTTCTCTGCTCTTTTGCATATAGTAATGTATTTAATTTATTTATTTATGTTTTTCACTGAATATTAGCTCAACTGAAGTTGTGGCTGTCTCTCTACAGAGTACTTTTTAGAATTTCTGTCTAGCCATTGATAGCAGTGTGTGTGGGGGGTAGTTTCACCTCATCACTGACATTCTGTCTTGCCTTATATAAGTGGTACATCTTGAGTTATCTTTGCTTAATATCAGAGCTTTGGCCAGCTAACATCTACCTGAAATCAGCTGGATGTATAAGTGAACTTAAGTACACTTTTATCTGCTCTTTTGCATATAGTACTGTATTTAATTTATTTATTTCTATTTTTCACTGAATATTAACTCAACTGAAGTTGTGGCTGTCTCTCTACAGAGTACTTTTTAGAATTTCTGAGGCCATTGATAGCAGTGGGGGGCAGTTTCACCTCATCACTGACATTCTGTCTTGCATTATATAAGTGGTACATTTTGAGTTATCTCTGCTTAATGTCAGAGCTTTGGCCGGCTAATGCCTTATATAAGTGGTACATTTTGAGTTATCTTTGCTTAATGTCAGAGCTTTGGCTGGCTAACATCTACCTGAAATCAGCTGGATGTATAAGTGAACTTAAGTACACTTTTCTCTGCTCTTTTGCATATAGTAATGTATTTAATTTATTTATTTGTGTTTTTCACTGAATATTAACTCAACTGAAGTTGTGGCTGTCTCTCTACAGAGTACTTTTTAGAATTTCTGTGTAGCCATTGATTGCAGTGGGGGGTAGTTTCACTTCATCACTGACATTCTGTCTTGCCTTATATAAGTGGTACATTTTGAGTTATTTCTGATTAATATCAGAGCTTTGTCTGGCTAACATCTACCTGAAATCAGCTGGATGTATACGTTTCCTGCCTTTCCTGTAACTAGTCAAGTACAGATACAGACTTGCTCTATCCAGGACTGTTGGTAAGCTTTTGAGCCCCTCAAGCCTTTCTGTGATGGAGGAAAGCCTTTTAGCTTATCAGTGGGAGTGGTAAGCCCTAGGTAGCCTATCTACCATGGGAAGAGTGGGTTTTGGCCCTGAAATTGTAGTTCATTGGCTGTTTGGGCAGTTTTTCCATCTGTTTCTACTTTCTGGTTAAAAGCCCATTTTGCGTTTGGTCCCCGCCTTTCCTATAACTAATATAGTCCAGGTACAGATTTGCAGTAAACTATCTACCCCAGGAGGAGTGGTTTCTGGCCCAGAAATTATAGTTTATTGGCCATTTGGTAAGCTTTTCCATCTCTTTCAACCTTCTGATTTAAAAGCCTGTGTTTGCGCTTGTTTCCTGCCTTTCCTGTTACTAGTCTAGTCTAGGTACAGATTTGCTGCATCCAGGACTCTTTGTAAGCTTCTGAGCCCCCCAAGCCTTTCCGTGTTGAAGGGAAGCCTTCTAGCTTATCAGTGGGAGTGGTAAGCACTAGGTAGCCTATCTACCACAAGAGGAGTGATTACTGGCCCAGAAATTGTAGCTATTGGTCGTTTGGGCAGTTTTTTTCATCTCTTTCAACGTTCTGGTTTAAAAGCCGCACTTGTGCTTGTTTCCCACCTTTCCTGTAACTAGCCTAATCCAGATACAGAGTTGCTGTATCCAGGAGTGTTGATAAGCTTCTAAGCCCTGCAAGCCTTTCTGTGTTGAAGGAAAGCCTTCTAGCTTATCAGTGGTAGTAGTAAGCACTAGTTAACCTGTCTACCATGAGAGGAGAGGTTATTGGCCCAGAAATTGTAGTTTATTGACCATTTGGACAGTTTGTCCATCTCTTTCAACTTTCTGGTTTAAAAGACCACATCTGCACTTGTTTCCCATATTTCCTGTAACTAACCTACTGGGTAATACTAGAAAGCCTTAAACTGATACAAGCTTTCTAGCTTAAAAGAGAGACTTTGGAGTAAGTATCAGTTTTCTGTACTTTCTTGCTGTACTTAACTGTTTTCTATCTAAACACAGATTTTCCAGCATTTATTGTAATTTAAAAGCTTGTTTTTTTCACATATTGCACTTATTTGACCACCTCCACTTTTAAAAAGTTGTTTTGTGTTTAAATAATTTGTTTAACTGTTGTAAGCTACACACTAAAGTGTGATAGCCTTTTCTGATCATTTGTAGTCATTTAAAGCTGTTTTACATGTTTTTTTACTGTTTTTGCCTTATCTTTTCAAAAAAATAAAAAACAAAAAACAAAAAAAAAAAACCCAAAAATTCCTTGTTTCCGGCCTTTCTAAGCTAGTATAGTCCAGTTTTCAGGCTAGTGCTGAATTCAGGGCTGTGATACTAATTTCTGAGTTACCCATACCATACTTGGATAGAAGGAAGTTTCTCTGTTCTCCTGTGAGAGAGGGGAGCTTTGAGCAACCTATTTGTCCCTGGAGGAGTGGTTCCAGCCCAGAAGTTAGTAGTTTATTGGCCATTTTGGGCTAATTTCTATCTCTTTCATTTCCCTTCTAGAAAAACCGTGCACCGGGCTGTGCCGGATAGCTACAGTTAAATTATTCCCGGCTCCACTAAGTCTCCTCTTCAGTTTTTCCCTTGAAACTAGTCTAATTCTCAACCTAAGCATTTAAAAAGCATCTTACAGCCCAGCACTTGCTCAGACCTATTGCACTAATATACCCTGACACTGATTGCCCAGCAGGGCAAGGCTCTTTATTCACCTCTCACCAACCAAGTGACTAAGCAGCTCACCCTACTATTCAGGCATGACCAAAGGGCAACTTCAGGTGCACTCTCCAGTCCAGCTGGTGAATCTGGGTATCCTGAGGCAATGTTAGAACTGCTTCATGTACACAAACAACCCTCTCCTCCTACCACAAAACACTAACATATGCGAGAGATGCAATTATGCAGCCAAACTGGAAGCTAAGCTGTCTCCACCCAAGACTGGAACAGACAGTCAAGAGGAGAAGGTTAACACTTGCACCACAACTCCAGCCACACACAGACCTACTAAAACAGCACTGGCAAAAAATACACATAAATACACAAAATCATACTCGGAGGCTCTAAATAAAAACCTGCAAAAGCGTCAGAGGCCTCCAAAGCAGACACCCAAGCAACCTGAACTTCCCGTCACAAACCAGACAACACATAAAACACAAAATCAGTTTGTTGCACAATCACAGCCCTTAAGGCGAAATAACATACCTAACGCACTAGTAATAGGTGACTCTATAGTCAGGCACACTGATGTCCCACTCACTAGGCTGGACAAGCAGAAGGTTACTGTTAGCTGCCTGTTGGAAGCCAGAATCCGCCACATAACACAAGCACTCAGGTCACTCCAGAACAAGTACAAATATGACTCTGTCATTGTTCATGTTGGGATGAATGACCTGAGACGTACCTCCCTGAACTACATGAAAAAAGACATGGAAGACCTCTCTGATCATGTAGCCCAAACTGGTATGACACTGACGCTGAGTTGCATCCTGCCCTCACCAAGAATGATACCTCAGTATAAAGAAAAAATGATCAATTTCAACAACTGTCAAAGCTTCTGGTGTCATTCAAAGGGGATCCAGTGTCTGTCAGCCTGGGACAACATGCTCGACAAGCTGCATTGCTTTGCAAGATACGGCTTGCACCTGTCACCCCTAGGCTTTCGAATACTGGCCAAGGCTCTTGCTGCCCCCATAGTGCCTTTTTTAGGCAAGGCTCTAAAGTCAAACCCACCAACATAAACAGCACAATTAACAAAAAAACTGAGGGTTATGCTACTCAATGCCAGGAGTTTAATTCTCAAAATACACGCGCTCAAAGCACTCCTCAGCATGGAGAACATTGAAATCTGTGCAGTAACTGAAACTTGGTTCAAGACTCCAGAGTGCACCCCAACACTACCAGGCTGCAACTCATATCACACTTTTTGGCCACAGAACATGGTCTGAAACACAAAAGGAAGGGAGGTATCCATATTCATCAAGGATACCTACACCTCCAGGTTAGTGGAGCAGCATGATACCTCTGAGATCATCCATGTGCAACTAACATTGGGAAAATCTGCAATGCAAATTGTGGCCTGCTACAGATCACCCTCCATGACCCAGGACCACCACTCCACCTTTCTGGAGACACTGGAAAACATGAAGGTCATACCAAACACTCTGATACTGGGCGATTTCAATTACCCTACCATTCACTGGGTAAACTACTCAAGTAGAAACTCCCAGGTCCAGCGCTTCCTGGATTTTATCAACTCAAATGCCCTGGATCAGCTGGTAAACTCCCCTACCAGAGGTGAAAACATATTGGACCTGCTCTTCACCAAAATGGGCAACAGGTGTTCCACACCGGAAGTCAACCCGTCACTGGTTAGATCAGACCATAAACTAATCACTCTGGATGTCCACACCCAGCCACCATCCCCAACTAAGGTAACCGCAGTAAAAAACTTTTCTAAAGCAAACTTCACCTTACTTAAGACAGAGGTGGTAAGTTTCACAGCCCCCCCGCTAAGATGCAGAAACCTTTACAAATGCACTCTATGAGCACCTACAAGGATGCATGGATCATGCTATCCCTAGCAAAACCAAGACTCACTCCTGTATGAGAAGGAAACCAGATTGGTGAACCGCTGCAATAAATAGACTATACAATAGAAGGAGGAAACTAGTTCAGGAAAAAAAGCAAATCCCAACAAGGAAAGACATCCCTGATCAGTATCAGTAAGAAAATAAGGTCCCTCATGAAATCATCCAAGGCTAACTTCGACAGAAAAATAGGCAAGGATTCAAAAGATAACCACAAAGCCTTCTTTGGCTATGTTAAGAATCTAAGTGGCAACTCACAGATATGCACTAAACTAGTGCAAAATAGCACAAAATATAGTGAACCTACTGATATTGCCAACATCCTGACAGATAGATGCAGTGCAAACTTCACCGCCTCTCACCTCCAAAAAGGCCCACAACAATACCGGAAAAGTGTAATGTCCCAAAAATCACAGACGCACAGGTGAAAACAGCCCTTTCAAAAGCCAAAAACACAGCATCAATAGGACCAGATGGTGTCCCAGGCTGCATCTTGCATGAACTACAGAACAAACTAAAGCCCCCACCTAAACATGCTGTTCAACCTTAGCCTCTCCACAGGCTACATGCCCATAGAATAGTGCACAGCAACAGTTATTCCTCTCCACAAAGGAAGGGCCACAACTGACCCTGGTAACTATTGCCCCATAAGCCTGACTAGCATGGTCGGCAAGGCTATGGAGTTTATCATTATGGAACTCATTAACAAAGACATTGGGAACCTCCAAACACTTGACCCGACCCAGTTTGGCTTTGTTAAGGGCAGATCATGCCTACTAAACCTGGTTAACTTCTTTGAGACAGTCACCAAGGCCATAGATGAGGGAAAGGTGGTTCACACAGCCTACCTTGACCTCGCCAAGGCTTTTGACACCATTCCCCACTTGGGTTTTACAGAAAAACTCACCAGCCTGAACATAAACCCCTACATCATGAGATGGGTTGCCAACTGGCTTACAGACAGAACTCACACAGTTCACACAGCCTACCTTGACCTTGCCAAGGCTTTTGACACCATTCCCCACTTGGGTTTTACAGAAAAAAACTCACCAGCCTGAACATAAACCCCTACATCATGAGATGGGTTGCCAACTGGCTTACAGACAGGACTCACACGGTAAGAATAGCAGGCTCCAGGCCCATCTCTAAACCAGTCACAAGTGGTGTCCCGCAAGGCTCAGTCCTGGGACCCCTATTGTTGGGCATATACTTTTCAGAAGTACAGGCAAACACAGGAGGACTATGGCTAACTAAGTTCACCACAACAATAAACAGAACATGCTGGAGGGACAGATTCCTGTCACAGAGACTCCCCATGCTTTGGAACAAAATTCCAAATTACATCATTCAGAGCCCCTCACTAACACTCTTCAAGAGAAACCTTGACGAGTGGATGGGTAACAGAAAATACACCCCTGGGATCACTTAATTTGCTCTGCTTGACAGAGGATCAGTTAATTAATCAATGGGGCTGCGAAAGCCAACGCACTCTGGCTAGGCTTATAAATGCACTTGGGCAGATAGCCTAGTACCTACCTATGAACCTACGAACCTATATGAAATGGTGTTTATGTATGTTCAGTTTAAGCTGTATCAAAAGCCTTTATGTGAATGGCAAGTCTGTGTGTGTGTGTGTGTGTGTGTGTGTGTGTGTGTGTGTGTGTGTGTGTGTGTGTGTGTGTGTGTGTGTGTGTGTGTGATATGAATCTGTTGAGTGGTGTATCTGTATGTAGAATAGGGTGTTTACTGTAACTTTTTTGTGAAAATATGTCTGCAAAGTGTTCTAGCAGGTGAGTATAGGTAATGGAAGTTAATCTAAGATGGTTTCGGTAAGGAAGTTTTTCCTCTTCTATTGTTGTAAGATCTCAGTAGTTAGAATATATAAGTACTAATTAGATTAATCTTTCTTATAGTAGTGTGTCACGTCCCATGAGGCCTCTATGTAAAGAGTAATCTCTACCTCTGTTCTGGTTATAGCTGTACTGGATAGGGTCAGCAATGCCTCACCTCTGTATTGGTGAAGTGGTGATATGGGAAAGGTTTGGAGAGCTGCCACAGCTACTTACAGCTATGTGGCAAAAGGCAATTTCAACTCTATTCTTGTGCCATGCTCTCATAATATTTATAGGCTTAACATGTTATGAGTTGTGGATATCAGACCATCTCTGCCCTGATCCTAAAAATGTAATGTCTCCATTTTACCGGTGTGCTTGAGCCAAGCTTCTAGTCATGGACCCAATCACAATTAGGCTGCTGCTAGTTATGGAGCCAATCACCATTAGACTGCTGCTAGTCATGGACCCAATCACCCTCAGGCTGTTGATAGTCATGGACCCAATCACCATCAGGCTGCTACTAGTCATGGACCCAATTACCTTGAGGCTGCTGCTAGTCATGGACCCAATCACCATTAGGTTGCTGCTAGTCATGGACCCAATCTCCATTAGACTGCTGCTAGTCATGGAACCAGTCATCATCAGGCTGCTGCTAGTCATGGACCCAATCACCATCAGGGTGCGGCTAGTCATGGACTCAATCACCATCAGGCTGCTGCTAGTCATCGACCCAATCACTATCAGGCTGCTGCTAGTTATGGACTCAATTACTATGAGGCTGCTGCTCATCATGGACCCAATCACCATCAAGCTGCTACTAGCCATGGACCCAATCACCATCAGGCTGCTCCTAGTTATGGACCCAGTCACCATCAGGGCTATACAAGTGTCACTTACTACACAAGGCATAACATCCTCACATGCATTTCTCATGAACAGCTCGTGTCATCAGTTATCTCTGATAGCAAGTCTAAAAAGGATGATGCTACTAACATGCCTGTAATACAATGTTGCATTCAACTATTGTAGAATAGTTACTGCCTAATCCTGACATTTCTTATGCTTTACTAGCTTGTGGTTAAAGTGTATGTCCACTCAGCAAATGAAAGTTTCCATAGGCATTACACTCATTGAGTATCAGCTATGATCCAGTTCAAACAGACCCAGCCATGTCATCCAAAACATGTTTCTCTTCCTTAAATTCATCTCTTAATATGACTTCAGTTTCTGAACAGGGAGTAATAGACATTTACATATATTTTATCTTAGGAATCTAATGAGGCCAGACAGACTTTGCCAATACTAACTAACATTGCTCTCATAATGAGGGGACAAATAACCAGAAATTGGGACACATTTGGCATAGATGTTACATAGAAAAGTGTAAGAATGAAACTCTCTCAACCTCTGGACAAAGCCATGAATAATGATGGGACAAAGGCCAAAAACTAGGGACAGATTTTTAATATTGTCTTCCAAACTTAGAAAGTTGAAGGAATAATAGGTTGTACAGTACCATGAACTTTCTGAAGAGCACAATATTTGAAACTGAAATGTCTGTCATCAGTTTCTGACTTCAATCTTCAAAGGCATTCCAATGATTTGCCAGAAAACCGATACTTAATGAGGAAAAGATAAAAAAATTAGATAAAACGTGGACATTCTTCACAAATCAGGACAGCTGAGAGATATGACCCCAAATGTATGGAATATCAACTCACACCAGTCCTGAGATCATCCCAGTGATATGGCAGAAAGCCACAAATTTGATAAGGAAAACATCTGGACAGTTGATAGGTATAAATGTGAAGTATATGGTCCAAATACAGTACAGGACAGTGTACCTACAGTAATATCCCATTCTTGCCATTGTGTACTGAAGCTGTGTAAATGATCTGTAACAGGACATTGATTGCTATGTAAAATGAACAGTTAAGGGAAGTCTGTGTATTGAATTAGGACATGAATGAACACAGGGAAAGACGACAGGTGAAACTACCTAATGTACAGCAGAGGAGGTCATGTCAGTAGAAGATGGTTGTATCAGCAACACAAATCCCATATCTATGTGGTACAGTAGGGACTGTACAGTGAAAATATGTATACGTCCGTTACACATTACTGGAAGGTGTGTTGGGAGGTACATGAAAAAAGGTGGATTGTACACAGTTATTGGTGTGATGAAGGCTGGACACCATGAAGGAATTATAGCCTCTGACATGGATGTCCAAAACATGCCCAGTACTTGTGTTACATTCAAGGGAGTAGTCAGCACTGTGACCACATGGTGGTGGATATACCACTTACCATCTACCCCAGCAAATAGGTCACATACCTATTGGTCTGATTATAGGGTGTGATGTCCACATTATGCTTGGGTGGTGAGTTTGTTTCTTGTATTATCAAATCCCCCTATGTGTCTTGTCAATGCAGGTGTTGTCATACCAGTGTTGGCAATGTGTGTTATGTATTGCTACTGCCTATATTATTGTAATTTCACAGTTGGAGTCAATGAGTGCTCCATTTCTGTAGTCCTTCTGGCAGCTGTGTGGACACAGCATGTGTATGTCATCTGTGATGTCCATCACTTGTCTAATGGACAGGAAAGGGCCTAGAAGACAGCTCTGATGTACAAACCTGATCACTGGACCTGAGATATAGATCACATCACACATTTCAACATATAATGAGATGCTACGTATGCGATACACTGGTCTACCCACATATGACAGTGCTGAGTGAGTACCTGAGTGTAGATTTGTATGAATTGCCTTGACCTGGTCAAATTCCACAAGATGATACTGTTGTCATCAATGACCTCCATTAGAACATGTATCTGATGTAGCAGACATGATGTACTATTAACAGCTCAGACAGGTCTGTTGCAGACAGCCAGAATATAACTATTGCACATATAGAGAGTCATGGAAAGTTAGGATATGTCTATACATGCATGCATCAGGTGCTGTCCTCTCTACTAAGGTGGTTGCATGTTGACACTCACCCTTGTATGGGAATATAGCCCAAGTGGAGGGTGTGTTGAAGTGTGTATTCACCTGTATCAGGAAGGTGCATGTGCTGAGTCACACCATAGGTGATCTTGAATGTTGTCACAGGACATTGCTTCCATGTGATAGGCCTGGATGAAGGTAAGACAGTGCATAATGACTATCGTGATCTGACCTAGGGTTTTGACACAATCCCTAATGCAGGTGACCCCAAGGATCTGTGCTTGTCCCTTCAATGTCTGGACTATATTTCCTGACAGAAAGTATATGGCCTTTGCCTTACCAAGTTTGCTGATTCTTTCTTATTGGAGGAAGTCACTGAGTCCACCAATGATAATAAACATAGTACAGGATGACCTAATGTAGACAAATGAATGAGCAAAGGTACACAATCTACAACTAAATGCAAGGAAATGTGTTGTTTTTCTTTTTTTATGTTGTCTGTCTGAAAAGTGGAATTCCATGTTAATCACAGCACTAACAAAATTCCTGCAATGCTGATGCCCAGTGATACCAGAAGTGTGAACACATATACATAGCAATCTGAACTTTGACCAACAAGTGTCCAAACTGGTATTGAAAGCCTATGTTGTGCACATCATACATCATGCAATTATAGGCAGATGTTAGGATTGTATGAAGCACTGTAGTCAAACCTCATAAGAAGAGTATAATTCTCTCTTGTGTGTGTACATCATCATGCATATGCAGCAGCTGAAGAGACCACAGGGTTTTCTCAGCAAAATAACACAGGCCCTACAAGTCATGCCATGATGTATGTGAACAGTGTTAAAGCCATGTCACTGTAATCTGATTGGTATAGGATGAACTGATATCTGACAGCATATGACTTTGCCCTGGTGGGAGTACTGCATATCCAAAAATATGATATAGCTGATGACATCAGCAGTGTCTGTTGAGGAGAATATGGTAATAACAGCATCTCAGATGCTGGTGTAAAAGACTCTCTCTAATGTCAAGTAAGAGCTCATACACACAGACACACACACACACACACACACACACACACACACACACACACGCACACACACACACACACACACACACACACACACACACACACACACACACATGCACACATACAAAAACACGCACAGCTGACTGCAGTGAGAACAGAGCCCCTACCTAAATACACAGTTACAGAACAGAGTATTTTATGCAAGCACTATAGCATAAGTCTGACTTTTACAAGACTGCAGGTGAACTTATAGTAGATGACATCAACAGGCCATGTGGGGAACAAGATGTTGGATGGGCTGCATGAAATGAATGTGGGGGCATCTGCAAGAATCAAAATACAGTCAATCCATTGTATTGAAGTAGTAATGCTGGGATACACAGTTCTGCTCTTCTGTCTACAGAATCACACACACACACACACA
Source organism: Protopterus annectens (assembly GCF_019279795.1). Lineage (NCBI taxonomy): Eukaryota > Metazoa > Chordata > Ceratodontiformes > Protopteridae > Protopterus > Protopterus annectens. Next base: position 1,920,058,887 of record NC_056726.1, read on the forward strand.
CACACACACACATGCACACACGTGCACACACACACACACACACACACACACACACACACACACACACACACACACACACACACACACACACACACACACACACACACACACACACACACACACACACACACACACACACACATGCCCAGATGACCACAGTGAGATCAGAACTCTACCTATCTAAGTACACAGACTACAAAACACAGTACATTACACAAGTGCCATAGCACAAGTCTGACTTTTCTAACAGTGCAGGTAAACTTATAGTATATGACAACAGCAGGCCATGTGGGAGACAAAATGTTGGAGGGCCTGCATAAACTTATAGCTTTATATGTTCATAGGAGGCTACAAGCCTAATGACCCTACAGTAATTAGAAGCTCAGCTGTGTAAAAACACATAGTTGGACAGTCGTTGTTAGCAGTGCAATTTTGTGAGTATTACCAACTGGCCCTCGCCATGAGGGACATAGGTGCCATCCCAGAGGTGAATTTACAATCACCCAACCAGTAGTCAAGGTTTGAACAGGGTCTTTCAGAAGCACTGCTTCACATAAAGTCGGAGCTGATTGCAGAGGACTGTGAGTCGAGGGATATATCTGTATCCCCAGTATGTTCTGTTTATGTTGCAGGCTAGGTTGAGAACCCTGGGCCAAATTATTCTTGTCCCACTTGATTTGGAGATGTCCAGCATTTCCAGTAGGTCAGGGCCTGAGACTGTTTTTTAGGGCAGGCATAGGTCACCTCTCAGCAGCCTGCATAATACTGTGTACAGTGACAGATCTTTCACTCTTTCCAGTCTCCCAGGAATAACCCTGTGTTTTTTCCAATTGCTGCAGGTGTCTGGTTAGGTACAAACAGAAGGGAGCATTATAGTCAATTATGATCACTCTGGTCTTGGATATATGTCCATATGTGTGATGTTTACAATGTAGAATGTGTGTGTCACCACTATATATGCATAGTGACGAAAGTGTAGAATGATAGCATGTGTTTCTAAGTCTCAAAATACTGTGTTTGAGCTTAGAGGGGGTCTATGTATATCATAACTGGTATGGTACTCCTTTGTTAAAGAGGACAATGAGCCAGTGTATGCTTTAAGGTTCAGTCTGTGAGTTTGGCACCAATCATTTGTATGTGGCAACCCCTTCCATAATCTGTTACCATCACTGGAGGACTCTATATTACTGCATCCAGTTGCCAGCCATCTGCTGTTGCCTGCACTTCAGGGAAGTAGTTTATAAAGAGTTGAAGGTGCAGCACAGATCCTTGTGGTATTCTAATGGTAAGTGGCTAGCGGTGGAGGTGCAGTCCACAACTTTGATAGTGTGTGTTATGTCAGTGAGCCACTTGCCTATCCCTCTGCTACTGCATGGCTTAATATGCATATTGGAGGGCTTCACTTTTACACATGAATGGGGGATAGTGTCAAAGGCCTTGGACAACTCAACATAGGCGGCATGTCCTGTTATCCCTCATCCAGGTCTTTGGGGTCAGTATCCAAGAAGTCCAGAAGGTTCAATAAGCAAGATTTGGACTTGATAAAAACAAAATGGGTAGGGTCAAGTGTGTTGACAGTCACCTATGTCCTTGTGGATATGGTCCATGTTCAATCATTTCCTAACCTTGCAGGTAGGCTTTTTAGGCATATGGGTCAACAGCTGGAGTTCTGCATGTTACTGGATTGATGTGCATTGCATAGTGCATAACATTCAATATTACATTTTGTAGTGTGGTTGATAAATATGTAGAATAAGTACTGAGACCCCAGAGTTGCACTGCTTGGAGGGTGCCAACATATGGATGTACTGTAAATATGTGACATATTGTTAGATAAGGCCCTCAGTTTGTAATGTTTCCACGTGCAATTTCAAGTCATACACATGAAATGAACAGTAAACAGCAGTAATACAGCATAATATATACATTTCAATAGCATAGTGAGCAGTGAGTTTATGTGACAGTTAGCAAAGTGTTTACACATGTGAGATACAAGTTTGTTCGTAGCTAAGGAGTGGGCAAATGCAAGCTACATTGCTAAAGTATGACAGTTAATATTGAATCTATGAAATACACCTGCTCCTTAACTGACTCTGTAGCAGCATATGTCAATGCATTGATGCCTTCCATTTTTTGGGCCAGATTTGAATATAGGTGTATGTAATACTTTAAAATACTTTTCATTACAGAGTGATAATGCTATGGCATGAATTGTTTATACAAGATGTGTTGTTGTGTGTTGGCATAGCACAGATGTGTTAGGCAGCATTGCATGGGGCAACCCCATCTGTTTGCTGCTGCTCACTGTTGGTGTTGGATGTGTATGTCAGTGCAAACATAGACCCCAAAAACTGAAGGGATCCATAGCTTTTCCAGCAACTTGTGTATGGTGTGAGTGATTCTGTCTTTTGACCATGTTAAAGGTGTTAAAATGGGGGTACATAGGAAAGTGGCGAAATGGAGAGCAAGCAGGGGGAAGAACAAAGGAAAAGCTGCACAGGAATGTGCAGGGGGGAGTTAGGAAAGAACCACAGCTATCTACTTTTAACAGTGGAAACTGAACATATGTGCAAAGTATTAACTGACCCATGGTCATAAAGCTGAGTGACAGTGAGAATCAATTCTTCACCCACTGGAATATCATCACTGTCACCTCACTCTGCAGCTGGCTGGAGTGCTTGATGACTCCTTTTCCTCCACCTATTACTACACAAAATGAGGGAGAACAGCCTGTCAGGCCTTGTAGGCATGCACCAACAGTGTGATATATAATCCTATGTACCATCCCTAGCAACGTGGTGCAGGCACTGCTGCTGGAGGGTACCACTGGACCAGCCTCTGGGGCAGGACTACCTGAGGGTGTAGGTATTACAGGGGCAGCAGTGGCAGAGCTGCCAGGACAGTTTCCAGATGTGCTGGACATGGGGGCTCAAGCCGGTGGAGGGGGGGTGGATCTTGTGGGACAGGCCTACCTCGCTGTGCTGTGGAGCATTTAGTCATGTGGTACACATGGATGACATGGACACATATTTATGACATAAAATTAAAAAATTAAAAAATAAAATAATAAAAGAAAAGAAAAGAAAAAAATAAAAATTAATTTTTTACAATAAAATAAAATAGCATGAAAATAAAACTAAAAGAAAATTCATAAAAATAAATGAAAACAAAACAAAAATGCCAGAAAAATATTTTTTAAAATAATATGAAATGAAATAAAAATAAAAAAAGAGAAATAAGAGTTGACGTGAGAGAAAAAAAGAGATAAGATTATTGCCTTCATATGTGACATACAATGCATTAATACTATTATTTGACTCTATTATCTTAATTTTTACATGTAAGACTACCACCTCCTATCAGATGCACACTATACTACAGATTGTAGCAAGTAATCCTTGGCATGTGTATACATTGTACAGATGTCTGTTCCAGTTATACTGATTACAGTTTACAGCAGGGCACTTGAGCCACTTGTATAGAGGTTTTAATTTAATTCACACATTATTGAATAATTAACAGTACTGTATAGTTGGAAAGTGTGGTATTTGAACTCCCAACCTCAGTCTAAAGTCTAATATTGTACTCTTGATTTGTGCTATAGACTAATGCATGTATACTTGCTTTTACAGTTGAGATATGCATGCTCAATTTGATACAACTCTATAAAATACCAGAAAAGCTACCTTTAACTTTTAATGCTGCATGCATACCACATGCTTCCTTCATCCTCACCAATCTAGCCCTGTGAGTTTGGACATTGCACTCACAAGCACTGGCAGCTGTAGGAAAAAAACAGAACACAACAGAAGACCATTATGAATACCAGTCTTGCTATATTCAGCTTTCTGAGTTTTGCTAATACTCTCTATAGATGATTCATACACAAGTGTGAGATGTCCTTTGTCCTAAATTCCTCAATTCAATGGTTGAGTGTATCCCTCTTCCTCCTCTGTACATTATTATAAGGATGCCTACATTGCTCTCCAGGGTGTAGGATACTGGAGACACTGGATACAGCCTGGGATAAACTATCCCTAACCTCAGACTATACTGGGAGCCATAATAGTCATCCTGCAGAAGCCTTTGGCTGTGGTTCGTAACTAGGAGTCCAGTAAAAATCCTATACTCCTGGACACCCCAACTTTGTGTCCTAAACCTGGCACCTTCCCAACAAATGCCTACAATGTCTGCCACTGATCTAGAGCAATGGAGACTATTGCGTTCCCAAAAATTCCAGTTATTGCATTTACTGGAGTGTGCACAGTGTTTGAAACTGTTCCTCTCCACTTACCATTGCGCAGATGGGTTACTCAGCAGTGCGCATCCCTTAGCAATGAATTTGTGTGATGGAAAGTGTAGAGCAGCAGTGAGGCTTTACATAATTGCAATTAAAATTCCAAGGTTCTTGGATGCACAGGTAGTTGTGTATGTGTGTTAGGACAATGTGAAGGTCATGCCAGTCAAGACAGCAGAATTATACTTACAGGAATTTAGTACACAGTATACCCACAGTCATACATCTGATAATAAAGGTGATTATACATAGATGAATAACTAAATAACTGACACAGTACTACTGTCTCAGCCCTCATACATATAATTTATAACAGCTCCACTATCTTAAGTGTTATAAGTAACAGTGACTTTAATGGGAAGTGGAACACCAGTTAAAGTCTATGGAATATCCTGCATTCAAACACTTATACCTGTTTCCAAAAGAAGGTTGAAATAACACTTGTCTATATTTCAACTCATTGCTATAGACTGCAATATCACAACAGAGAAAAAAAGGTTGTACACTGTGTACTAGAACCAAGGACCATCTGTACTCCAGCCCTACACTTACACCTGCTGCCATAGGAGTAGAACATGACATTCCTTATTTCACTAATCATTCATAAGGTCTCTTGACTCTCGCCATAGCAAAAGTGTGGGTGAGGTGCCACACAAGAGGGCTGATAGTGGTGCTTAGAGTGGGCCTGTGGTCTCTCCTCCACCTGGTACATGCCACTCGGCCATCATGGAGACACAGACACATTCCCATAGGTGCTCCAGACAAATTTTCAGAGTTGTAGATGTGACACAGGCTGACATGTGTGACTGCCTCCACTGTGTTTCCAATTCAATAGATCAGATGCATGACACATTAGAACAAGGGGTGTCAGTGATGAAACCAGGTGTGTCTATCATGAAACAAGCATTGCCTGTGATGGAACACTTGCTGGGATGGGAACGGCATCCTGGTGGGCATAAGTCAGCCACATCATCTGTTGTCAACCAACCTGGCCATGCCCAGTCATGCTCCCATAGTGGCAGTACTTCCACTGATCCATCAGTGAGTGTGCTGTCCATACCCTGATGTAACAGTCCATGGGTCATGGTCCTGGGGCTCTCCATGAAGGGAGCGCATCAAGCAGACATCAGTCATATTCAAGTAGCAGCAGTACATCTGACTTTGGACATGGATATGTCAGTGCAACTCCTAGCAGAACCAGTTCTCATGGTCTGGGATGACAATGATGAACTGCTACCTCTACCATGCAAGTCTCACACCTGTCTGCCATACCAAGACATAGCCATGCAAGTCTCACACCTGTCTTCCATACCAAGACATAGTTTGGCTGTGTACATGCAGACACTCACACACCCATTTCACCAGGAGGACCCCTAAATTCACTCACTCAACAGTTACTCATTTTGTCTCACTGGCCATTTGTTGGTTTATGCAAATGTCTGCCTGCATCTCTTTCATACTCACACACACACTCACTGGCCTTTTGTGTCAGCCTAGGCTACCTGGCCCCCCATACAGCACACCATGTAAGTGATGATAACTGTGCCATATCCCTGTTTTCTATCTTTTGGATTCAGGGATATATAAGCTTTGTGTCTGATGCTCAGGGTGAATAGCTAACTTAGTGTTTAGTATATCTGCCACAGTGGTGTTGAACTGGTAATTGTACCTTTGACTTATATTGGCCTTGGAAAGTTTGACAGCTGATAGCATTACAATTTCATAACTTTATAGTGAATTATGAGGGTTGTGAAGTTGGAAACTGCAATGTGTATCTTTACTTTCTAACTTCTGTCTTTAATGATTTTCTAGTATAAACGTATGATGCTAAACTTAAGGCTTGCAGTGACCATGACTACTTGTGAGAGGTATAACTGTCTGAATGTTTGATGCCTGTGGCCTACTACTTAATAATGGACACATATAAGTCAGATAAGTCTCTTCTGTCACATGTTAAGGTAATTTTTGTACAAATCTCCCACCTTTTACTGGCTCATCATACTAATTAATGAAATACAAGGATATGCCACGCATTCATATCATTAAGCAAAGCATCCCAGGTTTAGGACTTACTTTGTAAATGCAGCAGTTGACACAGTTTTAGTTCATGGTTGACTCTGTCTGATGCAAGCAGTATACAGACAATACACTGGGAGGTAATGGCTGTGTGAGTTGCCTGGCATGAATGTTACTATATGTATGTGAGTAGGAGGAAGGTTTTAGGCTCCTTGGTGGTGAGTGAGTGTGATATGCATGGTCTCTTAACTGATGCAAGGGCATACTGAGAATGCCTACATCTGCCTACACTCACAGCAGCTGGTGGTTCTCCCTCTGACTCCTCATTTGACTGTGGCCATGGTAACCTTGGCATTGGTGGTGGGATGTGTGCTTCTTCCCCTTTTTGATCATGCTGAAGCTGTTGCCTCAGGATGATGTTGTGTAGCATGGCATATACTGAGAATATTTCTGTACATGTCCATGGATTGTACTGCAGGTCTCCCTCAGATGTATCTAGGTACCAGAACCATGAATTTAGCAGCCCAAGCACATGCTTCATTAAATTTCTAGTTTGAGCATGTGCCTCATTATGGCATTATTTCATGTGTGTGTGTGTGTGTGTGTGTGCATTTCTGATGGGTGTCATCAGCCATGATTCCAGTGCATAACATGCATCCTCCAGTAAATGACCCTGTGGGATATACCCCCTAGGAAACATTTAGTATGGTTGGGAGGTATGCCAGATATGTTAGTCATGGTAACTGTCAGGGTTGACAGCACACATGTTCAGGATGATTCCCTTGGAATTATATATGGCTTGGCTGTTGATAGAGTGGTAGCTTTTCCTGTTTATTTAAAGCATACACTTTTCCCAGGGGGTGCCTTAATTTTTATATGTGTGCAATCTATGGCACCCAGTACTTCAGGGTAGTGTGCTGCATGGAAGAACTCCTGCACATTTCTGCCCCTCTCCTTAGAACTACAGGGAAATATATATGGTCACTGTTAGGTTGGAGCATAGCATTCAGGTATTGGTGGATGATCCTGAATGCTGATACCTGTGACACCCACAGCATGTCCACATTGGTATCTGAAAGGTACTTGCAGCTAAGATTCTAAGGGCTACACATACCTTTGTCTCCAGTGTGATGGGTTCCCCTCAGTTGACTCTGTATGGCAGGGGTCACAGAGTTCCTGTAGTGTGTCCCTTTCCACCATGTAGTGGTCTATAATTTCGACATCATGCAGGTTGTGAAAAGTTAAATGGTGCCTGATCACTCTTCTCCTTCTTGGCCTAGGCCTATTGACAGTAGCAGCAGCATTAGCTTCAGCCTGTAGCACATACAAATGAATTAAAGCAGCAGCAGTAGCCCCTGACATTCACAGGAAACACCAGCACTGAGTCTACCAGAATGCTTTATAGCTTGTTGAATAGCTCCGCCATGTTGGATTGGTTAATTAGCATGCAATTCAGATCTTATGCTGCGATTAGCATGCCACAGTGTTTACTTTGTTTGTGCAGGGGTGCACTGCTCTACATGGCACTTACTTTACCTGACTATTGTTGCAAACATGTAGGGTTTACTGAACCCCCCCCCCCATCACTCTTTTTTTTAACCATCCCACAACTAGCCACTGAATGGGCAAGGTTTACTGCTTTTAGACATTTAACAGCTATAGAGCAAACATACTTTCATAGCTCATGCATATAATATTACCAATAGATACTAAGCTTGGAGACAAAAGACAGCCTGCTGAAATACCACAGGAGCATAAACTAGTACACCACTCTATCCAGTTTCACCCTAAAATGCAGAAAAGAGATTTAGACAGATCCTGTACTGAGATTTCCTAATATATGTACAAAACATCTATACAACATCATGTAATTGTCTTGTCAAGCTGAGTTTTAATGAACACAGTCAGTTGTACATCCCATCTAGTTTTACTATCAGAATATAGAACTCTGTTACTCATACCTTGCCCTACCATTTCCTGAAATGTAGGTATACCATAGTGATTTTTGAAACTTGTCTGGCTCTACGTCGCCTCAGTTTTACACATACCTTGCCCTATTATTTCCTAATATATATATATATATATATATATATATATATATATATATATATATGCCACTTTGGTTTTTGACACCTGTTTGCCTCTGACTGGCCTCTCTTTATGTGTGCAGTTCACAAAAGCATGGGTTTTCTATGTTATCCAGAACAAATCATGCTCCCCACTACATGTTTCCCTAGACACTGTGTTTTGTGCAGGAACATCCATTTTATTGGCAAAAGAAATACTAAACTATCTCTGGCTCACTTTCATCTGTTATATACAGTATTAGATACAATCATTTTAATGTGCCTAACTTTTAACAAAATTGCTTCTACAACAACCGGAATGAGCTAATTGTCCCAGTTCTAGGAAAACCCATATCTTATAAGATAGGTATACTTGTAATTTTGGGTTGACTACAGGTGCTTTCATCCTAGTAGCTCACAACACACCTGCTCGCTACCACTTGCTTGAAAAAACAAGTTCTCAGACTCTCATTAATCTGACCTTCTATCTCTATGTAGGCCTCACAATATCCAATCCTATAGCTATATAGCCCTACCAAAACCTAAACTATAACCCAGTTCCCAACCCAAGTCCTTGCTTCCTTAACCTAAACCTCCACTTATCCTCCATAACCCTTAAGTCTCTAATTGTTCCTTACACCTAATACTTCATTTCCCCAATCCTAAATTTCCTGATCAATCCCTAACCCTAAAACTCCCCTCAAAAATCCCTTCTCAGTTCTTACCCCTAAAACTGTCTTCCCACTCCCTTATCCAAAAATTTCCATCCCATTCTCTAGGTTTAAAATCCCTCTCCCACTGCCTCCCCATGGATACTTGCCCACATTCATATTCAATTTTGAATGTGAACAGCAGCTCATATGCACTGCAAGGTGTTTGAGTCCCTGGCTTCAAGACAGTGTTTTTTGAGCTCCTGTGACTTGAGCACCTGTAATGTTCCCAGTAATTTTATATTCTGTAAAAATGCTATGTCAGCCCTGACAAATATAATAATGGTAATAAAAATGGAATTCATAAATAGACTAATTCCTACAGCAGCATTATAATGAGATACATAGGTGAGATGTGCAGGTGAGCACTGCTAACCTAGAGATATATGCTGTCCGGTGCTATCTACATATAATGAGCAGGTGATATAATGAAGGAGTTTTTAACTGCACTTTGACTTTCTGTTGTACCTCCTTTACTATAGTTATGATGTATGTTGCTATGTGAATATGTGAGGCTATATTCCAATACCTTGTATTGTGTATCATATCAGATACTCAAGACATATGAATAAAGCCATAAACCTGGATGACAGAACAAATATTAGTTTCCTACTGAACTTTCTCCCATTGCCGACAACATAATAGACAATGACCAATACTAAAATGATCAATATTATCAACAGGCCAACCTTTACAACATGTAGGCAGTGCTATGCAATTAACACAACTCAGAACTACTAAGGACAATGGAATGACTACAGCTCGGTGATAAAGTACATATTCATTCACCCCTGCACCTATAAAGGCCAGGCAACCTCTTCCAGTACAGGAAACTATTCTCTGAAATAACCTCCTGAGCTATGGATAAAAAAGGAGACAGAAATGCTGTGCAGTTCACAGTGGTAGGAGAAGAAAAAAAGATTTTGAAAATATTTGCAGTATGCTCATACTACATCTCAGATGTTCTTACTGTTGCCAGTTATTCCCATTTAGAAAAAAAGTTCTTGATGGAAACCCTTGTGGTCACTATAGTAATTACTGCACTGCTTGGCATAGTGAGGAATACCCATGGCAACTAATTGCCCTATCAAGACAGCATCATGCATCCTGATCGGATCCTCATATGAACACCATAGCCAGATGGGCCCAGAAGTCTGTATGTATGAAGGAAAGAAGATCATGGTCTCCTAAGAACACCACTGAGGTGTCCTGAAAAAAAAATGCCAATGAAAGCTATGGACATACTTTGCATCTCATGTAGGAGAATTATAGCTGAAATCTCATGGTTATGTGTGTTACACATTTCAAGAACTACCAAGCAGCATAAGGCAATGTAGTAGCATGATGTGTGATAGGGGTAACAGTCACCAAGCCATTTTGACTTTATGGAAAATGGGACTAAAAGTTATATGATAATGACAGAGACAGCTGTGTTTTTGACATGTTGTTAAACTGTTATATTGATAGAGCTCTTTAGTGCCCTACAGTCAGCAGGCTTACAACATGAGCTGCAGCGATGAACTTCTTTCTAACATTAACACACCCATGTATGCTCAGTGCACCTTACAGGTGGTCAGGTGGGTACAGAAAACCATGTACACCTGTACATGAGGCTCTGTCTCCAGGCATGGTGCATACAATTGGTAATATTCATGATCCACCATTTGTATAATCATCAGTCTAAGAGGCTGAAATCTATGTGACATTAACTCTGTTGGCTACAGAGGCGCATTGCGCTATGGCAAATAACAAAAATCACTAACAGCACAATACTGACACCAGTGGAAGATGACTGGCAGAGAGACCACCAACAATATTAACTGCTTAAAGTAATTGCAACATTTTTCTTACAGTTCTTAAATGAAATATTAATTGTGGTATTTTTGTAAGTAGGAATATCTGCAGTAAAAAACAAATGTCTTTAACAAGTATAAAATTTCCATGGGAAGCAGAGGAGTTTTAGACAAATAGTTGAAAAGTAAGGGAAGCTACACCCCATAGGAATGCTATTAGGCAACATTTAAAGGTACCAGGCCAACACAGGCTTGGATATGCTTTGAGACAGATGCGTTTATAGCAGAAACTTATGACTGTATCAGAAGTGAGGTCTGCCATTGTGTTCTGAATGTTGGTTAGTGTACAGACCACTGGTAAACATCAACACAGGAAATGTGTATCTTCTGTAGTCATCAAGTATCAACTTACCTGTAGTCACCAGGTATCTACTCACCTGTAGTCGTTGAGTATCAGCTCATATGTAATAATATGGTATTAACTCACCTGATGTGTGTTTTCACTTTGTTTGTATGTCGGATGGCTGTATCTTGGGTCAATAGTTAAGGAGACAGGCAAATTAAATCAATTATATTTATACAGGTTTACACACACAATCCATGGCAAGTCACGGTCTCTATTGGAAATCCATATACTGATGCAGGTTCAGGTGATATCCATATTATGGTAAGATGGTTAACACTGTGTAGATGGAGAACATGATGGGTATACAACTGAAGTTTACTTGAGTGGCTGACCACTTTGCACAATGTACAGTCATGGGTTAGCTGCTTCTGAAGGGTTATTATTGTACTGGTCCAGCTGAGATGGGAGGTGTTTGGCCAATGTCACATAGTAGATTATAAAAGTACAGCATACTATTATATGTACATATTAGTATGGCTAAACTGACATACTGGATCCTTTTACAAGCAAGACTTAGTTGTATATTCACACAGTGCATTCTTTCTGTGCAGAGTATCACAAAAGTCAAACACAATGCATACAATAGCAAGTTGTCCACTGGGGAAATGAAGCCTTGCTGCAGGCCCTCTGTCTCCTTGACTGACAGTTGTTTGCCCAGGATACTGTAACTGGCACTATCATGACCATTCTTGGCAGGATGTAGTTGTAAACATTACTGGTGTCAATGACCAGTACCACCCCTATAATCAGGTCAGATGTGGGCCCACTGACATGATTCATGATGCAGAAAATTGTACTGCAGAACAATGTAAGGGGAGGGCACCGATCAAACCATCATTGATGGAGAGTTTCTGGATAGCTTGCAATGGCCTTTCAGTCTCATAGCATTCCCACAGTGGTGTTTTACACCTTGGATCCCTATATTGATCCCTGGAACTGGGATACCCAGGCATGTTGTGTTATTCCTCTAATATAACATTATTTATTTTCTCTGATAACTTTATTGCTATTCATGATGCTAAATTCTGTACTTTATCCATGTCACATCTGCAAGCTATGAGGCCTCCTGCACAAAGTAAAGTAAGATTATCCAGTACGGCAATGAATCATCATACCTATTAATTATGCCCTGGGAATAAAGTAGAAGTGATGGCTTATATATATATATATATATATATATATATATATATATATATATATATATATATATATATATATATATACTAGGCATTGTGCTTTAGTGTTGTCACAGGAGATGTCCCTTCCAGCTCCCCCACCATGGCTATAGCACTGTCTGATGTTATTGTGTGGTTCTACTGGGAACATGATGGCAGTTAACAGCTGGCATGGCCAGACAATATGTTGTCAATGTAGGACCACAGGGAGTATACAGATCAGATCACCAACCCCGGCTATGGACACTGCATGTGTGCCTGTGGACACAACCCCTGATACACAGACCTCAAACAAAAGACAGGTTGGTGCAAACACACATATAATCAGCACATATGCAATTATCATATTGCAGTGTACCACCAGACACATACAGGAAGACAATGTTTGTGTTTTCTGATAGGGTATAGTAGTATCCATTGTCTGTCACAGTCTGTGGATTATGGATAGGTGTCATCAATTAGAGCTACAGGCATATTCAGCATCACCAAAAAAGATGCCACTTGGCAAACTCACTCCTCACAAATCAACGATAAAGGTGATCTGCACGCCATATATGAAGGTCATTGTAGCTGCCTGAGTAGCATACATATGTAGTGTATTAATATGCTCTCCTTTAAAGACCACCTTGATTTTGATGGAGTATCAACAACCTTTACAGTTTACATACCTTCTTCCCTTTTCACTAGGTAGAACCTTTATTTCAATATAGTTGCAGTGTATGGTACCCAGCACCTTAGGGAAGTGAGCTATACATCACAAATCACACATGGTTTTATCTCTGGTGTATTACATGCAAAGCACATATGCTCCTTCACAGGTTGCAGCACGGTATTGAGAAACTGATAAGAGTATTCTCAAAACAGATACTTTTGACGCAACAGCTCTATCCCCATGGTGGCCACTGAAAGGTCATTGTCACTAGTACACATAAAGCTACATATACCATGGTATCTACTGGGATTAGTAATTTGCAACTCGCAAAGATCAGCAGATAAGGCCAACACGTCAAAAAGCTTTTGTATGGTGCCCCTATCCACACAGTACCCATCTGCAATGCCAGTTTCCTGAAGCCAATGAAATGCTATGTTCAGCTAGATGACACTATGCCTCTGTGGTCATTAATGAAGACCGTCATGGCATATACATAGTCACCTGATGTACTTCTACTGCTTCTCTGCATGCATACAGAGATGTCACTGCAGACATTATGACTGGTGATGTTGCATCACAATATGCTGTTTGTACATTTCTGAAATACTCTATTATCTTGTTTTCCCTAATTTGCATATGTGAAGACATTTGTTTTAATATTGTTGCTTATTACCTTGTCAATATGCTAACTTTAGAATATACTGAGAGCAGCTGCATTGTTCATCTTCACCCACTCATGCTCAGTGGTCTACAAAAATCACAAACACACTGCATATGGCCACTCTTCATTTATATAGGTTCATGGGCAAGTACTAGGCTGGCAGCCCATTTGGGCTATTTTAAACCTAGCCACTTTCCTTTTTTCTGCTCAAAATAACCTATCCTATTTAGTTATAAATTGGCCTTACCCGTACCATGGTCGGTAATTATATATTACCCCTAATGAGAATAACTGGGATCATACCATAGATAATTTCAAATAAAATAGAATTAGCATGACCACCACAACCGATAGCATCCAACTATTTTAATAAAAACTGGTAAAACAAAGATAAGCACTTTCACATTTCCACCAAACGCTTCTTCAAATTATAAAATCAAGATCACAAACACATAAATTAAATAAATCAAACAACCAATCACAATGATTTTAAAATATTATAGCCAATTATGGCCCTAAACTAATTTACGTCCTTTTAGGGCTGGTTTAAGGGAGAAACATCCATTAAGACCTGGATACCTATTAGCCTGCAGTTTTAAAATCCACTGTAGTTCAGCTCTTTCTGTGAGACTTACTAAATCACCCCCACCACTTATTTGTATGCACTGAAGCACTCTAAAAGAAGAGATATGATCTATATATTTTTTAATATGTTTAGCTAAGGCATTCTTCTTATTTCCTGTTCTAATGTCATAAAAATGTCCAAAAATTCTATCCTTAAACCTTTTGTTGGTTTTGCCAGCTTATAAACTACAACAGGACAGACAGGTAGATAAATATATAACAAGTTGTATACAACAGTCTGCATAATATTTAGGTTTGAAAGTAAAATTAAGGTGTGGCTGTATAAAAATGTGTTCCTTTGAAATAACAGAGCACAGGATGATGAGTTTAAAATTAATATTAATAAGATGACTGAACATTTTTTACAGAGGTGCTACAAGAAAGACATGTTGATTAGAACTAAGGAATGAGTTTATGATGATAGAAAGACATTTTGTCAACCTTTTTTTTCTCCCATTCTAGTTGAGATAGTAGAAGAGATAAGCCTGACTCACATTATGACCATAAGCTTAGATTCAGTGCACAAATTATGTGGGTCCATTGTGTAATATTATACAGAAGAATTGGAGGCTTTTGACAGTGGCTGAGAAAACAGCAGATATAGTAAGGCATAATCCCTCTTTTTGTTCAAGAATTACTTGAACCTAAAAAGACAATTGTGTGTTGATAATAATTTTGGTACTACAGGAAAACAGAGGCCCTTATCTGTGAGAGTAGGAATTTATGCTCTCCGAACTTGTAGAGCATGTTCTGCTATTTCGAAGCGACACATTTTTATATATCCCCGCCTTAATTTTACTTTCAAACCTAAATATTATGCAGACTGTTGCACACAACATGTTATATGTTTAGCTACCTGTTTGTCCTGTTGCTGATTTTATGTTGGCAAAACCAACAAAAGGTTTAAGGACAGAATTTTTGGATATCTTTATAACATTAGAACAGAAAATGAAAAGAATGCCTTACCTAAACATGTTAAGGAAAATACAGATCATACCTTTTCTTTTAGAGTGCTTCAGTGCATACAAATAAGTAGTGGGGGTGATTTAATAAATCTCACTGAAAGAGCTTAACTACAATGGATTTTAAAACTGCAGGCTGATAGGTATCCAAGTCTTAATGGATGTGTCTTCCTTAAACCAGCCCTAAAAAGGCATAAATTAGCTTAGGGCCATAATTGACTATGAGATTTTAAAAACATTGTGATTGGTGGTTTGATTCTTTTAAATGTATGTGTTTGTGATCTTGATTTTATAATCTGATGAAGCGTTTGGTGGAAATGTGAAAGTGCTTATCTTTGTTTTACAATTTTTATTAAAATACTTGGATGCTATCAGCTGTGGTCGTCATGCTGATTATGTTTTATTTGGTATTCCTCATCTACAGTTGCAGCCTGTACCTGTTGTTGGAACTGTTACTTGACTACCATAGATAATATGAGGGGACTCGTGCATGGGATAAAGCATTTAGGAGATGCCTCTGTCCATTAGTAGTTCAGTGGGCAGTCCTGGGTTAAATTTTCTGTTTTCCATACATAGACCTAAGTTGCACTTAATAATGGATGGGATGAATGATGTTTTATGTGGATGGTACGTCTGATCATTAGCAACAGCAATATCCTCTCTGAAATATACTTGTCCTTCCAAACCATTCTGTTCATGTGACAGAAGAAGATTAGATCCCCAGACAAATTACTTCTGATACTATTTGACTTGCTGATGTTCAGTAAATCCATCAGTAATGGGTCGGAGGATGCTTTATATGCCAGATACAGGTCACCTCTTAGCAGTCTGTTGGATAGCTAGCATAGTGGCAGGATTTGAGTCAGTTGAAGGACATGTTGTTTAGGCCTTGTATGCATTTAGTAAGATATCTCTGTGGGCTTTCCACTTGTCGCAGGTGTCTGGACAGATACATGCCAAATGGGGCATTACATTCAATGACTGGTCTAATGAGGGATGAGTAAAGGGGGACAATTACATCACTAGATCTAGACACAATGCTTTTGTTCATAAGCTGTGCAAGGGGCTTTTTCCAATAATAGAGAGATGTTGGTCAAAAGTTAGGTCACTGTCAATATAAGTTCACAAATCCTGAACAACTGGGTCAACTCTTAGGACCATATTGTCAATGTAGTAGTTCATGGGGAGGATGACTTTGCAAAGGATATAATAAGGCATTTCTTTGGCATTTAGTTTCAGTCGACAATTCTGACACCGGTTATTTGAGACAAAAACCTTCATACAGCTTGATTAAGTCATTTGGGAAATCAATGGCTGCTCCTGGCTTACAGTCATCTGCAAACGTAGTCATCTGGAGCTCTTTGGTATTGGCTTTTACTTCAGAAATGTAGATGCCTAACAGGAGAGGTCCCTGCACAGAACCCTTGGGGGCTCCATTGGTGTTTGGTCTTTTTTGTGGAGGTAATATCCCTTATTTTAATTACCTGGATCCAGTTGGCAATCCAGTGGGAGACATAGGGATTATACTCAGTTTATTTAGCTTTTCTAGTATGTCTGAGTGAGGAATTGTGTCAAAAGCTTTGGCCAGGTTGAGGTATGAGGTATGTACCCTTTTGCCTTCATCCATTGCTTTGTTGCATTTCTCAGCTCCATTTCACAGTTGTATTCCCAGGATAGTAAATGTTTCAGAACCACTGGGATTATGTAGACAGCTTGTTACGTTGTATGTTTTAAAATGTTTATTTTTATGCTATGCTATTGCTCTGAAAAAGTGGTGCATCCTTATTAGTTACAGAAGCAAAATAAAAATAAACTAAAATAAATTAAACTGTATTTATATTTAAAACTATGTCATTAGATTTCATTTTTTTTTATTTTGCTGCAGGCTAAGAATATCAGGACATTTAAACTTTACATTAACATCTGAGAATATTATGAAGCAGTGTAGTTACCAGTGACTACTGTTCTTCTTATAAGTAAAATAAAAACAGACTTGCAGTTATTCATGTCTCTTCTTTTAAGCAACAATGGAAGGAAATGATAGAAATAATACTGACAAGGGATTCATAGGCTTTGGTAGACAGTGTATCAGGCACTATGTGCAAATTAAGTAAAGCATTATAACACAGCTGAAATGGAAGCAATAAACAAAGACAGAGAAAGAAAGCGTAGTGCATTCCTGCATATACCGCACCAGACACAGAAAACACATACTGACATTTATTTTGTAATTAATGAAACTCTCAAAACTGGAGTGATACTAAGGCTAATCAGTATATTGTGGAGGAACTGTTTTATTGACTAGATACAACTTCAAAGGATCCAGAATAAAATATTAGAAGACAAAGCAACAGCTATCTATGCCTAAAGTGACAGACAAATATCTTAGTACAGGCAGAAAAGAAAAAAGTAAATGGCATTTACTCTGAATTTGGACAATGCCCTATTGAACATCTGAAATGTGATTTTACTAATTCCACTGTCATTTAAGCAGTAGTAAGAATGAACTGTAACACAGCTGCTACTCAATTAAGGCTTTTGAGAAGCTGCATTCCTATACCACACTATTTATACGTACTAACTGCAAGATTATTATGCGTGGGGAAAATAAAATAGACAAAATACAACAGTTTCGAACTCTAACTTCAACAGTTCAGAATATCACACTTACAGTCCTCAGAAATAGAATGGGAACCTCCAGTATTGCACAGAATATATGTGATGCATTTTGATTCATTTTATTCACAAGTGTACATAGTATAGAAAAAAGATGGTTTATCATTCAGCATGTTGATAAGGTGGAAAATTAATCACTAAGTCAGGTGTACACTTTATTTATTTATTTATTTTACATTTGTTGACCAGGCTAGTCCAACTGGATATATGTCCATTTTCAGTGGATGCCCAGGGAGATAAGCTCCACATACACAAGAAAATGTAAAAAGGCATTGATACATGCAAACAAAATTGAAAACAGTATATATCATTGTGTTTGGCATAATAACAAGAAAGAAATATCCTGGTCTGAGCAGATGTAGTATTCATGTCAAGAAATAGGACAGAGGTAACTAGTTAAGTATATAGTCACACAAGAACATGACAACAAAAAACACCAACAAAAAAAAATACAACTAATGGTGTGAACCAGATATGGATATTCACACCAAATGTGTACAAGGCAAATATGCTACTGTAAAGTTTCACAAGAAATCATAGGTTGTAACAGCTGTTGTTAAATATTCAAAGTATGTACAAGGATATTAATTAACTGTATAGTCACATACATCTTATTGTCAAAAGAGAAGAAACAAGATTATATTTATAGGAGGGCTAATGTCTAGGGAAAGATTAGATAGTTAGTCTGGGTTAACAAAGAGGCATAACCAGTGTGATTTAAGACAGGGTTTTAGATTGTTTTTAAATAAGTTGGTTGATGTTAAGGAGGTTATGTGATTAGGGAGGTTGTTCCAGGTTTTGCCAACTGTATTAGAGCTGAATTGTTAGTTTTAGTTATTTGTACTAGTAGTTTGTTAGCTGAGTGTAGGGCTTTCAGATTGTTATAGGGGGTGACAAGGGTAGAAAGTACTGATGTGTTTGTTGGTTGATACAGAATCTTATAGGCTACTATTAGTTGGTTCAACAGTATTAGATTTGATAATTCTAACCAGCCTAGTTGATTTAGATTGATACAGTGATGGGTTCTAAAGGTAGACCCGGTTGCAAACCTGGCAATATTATTGTAGCAGGTAATTAGCTTTACTTAGTTTGGTGTAGATAGGGGAGGCATATAGTAAGGTAGAGATGAGGTGGGTATGGGTTATAGTGGTCTTGGCTAGTGGAGTCAGGAAGGGTTTGATCCTGTAGAGGGAACCTCATTTTTTAATTCACTGTTTTTATAGTATTTATATGAGACTCAAAAGTGAGATTATTATCAATTAGTACACCAAGTAGTATAACATCTGTGCCACAGCATAGACCTTTTGGGAATAATGTTATTTATTTTGTAAAATTAAAATTTTCTAGGATATTTACAGTAATTTTATTAAGTTAAACATTTTGATAAATACGATGTTTAACCAGAACAGAATGCCAGACTTGCCTTTATTTATATACCTTTTAATATGCAATTTTAAGGTGAAATTTTTGCATCTATATTACAACATTGAAGCTTTAGTTAATCGAATAACTAAAGCTTGATCGAAAGCTAAAATTTTCAAATGGCCGTTTCAACCAAGGGAAACAATTCCCTTGGCCAAATCAAAAAAATAAAAACTTTACATCTGAAATCGAGTGGGGGCCTTCACCCCCCACAACCCCCTAACTAAATATACTAACTCCGAGATTGCTCCAAATTGGAGAAACGGGCATACTCCACAGAACGGCCAAGGGAAGTGTTTCCCTAGGTTAAATCGGTGGTTTGACAGTTTACGGTTTCGATATTGTAAGTTCTAGCTTTACTTATTCGATTAAGTAAAGCTTTGATCATGTAATATAGATTGTGGTTACTTTGTGAAAATTAGTATGCAAATTGGTGTAAAAATCCATCTTGCTCTCCTAGGCTGAATGGCATTCATGTTTTTTTTATTTTTTGTTTTGTTTTTTTTTATATATTTTGGCAACCCACTGTCTGCTGACCAGCAGCTTCTTGCAAATTGATTGGCTATTTATTTCTTCATTGAATGAGAGCTGTTCCTATCCAGTTCTTTCCTAGGAGGTGAGTGCTAAGCATGAAACCATCATCATAGCAGGCATTAGGGATATTTTTTTTATTATGCTGCCAAATGTCAAACTTTGGTAGTGGTCTGTGATCTCTTTCACCATAACAGGATTGCCTGTGCTCATGAAACAGAGGTGTGCCTATTAACTGATATGTCTCTGCAAGGACTACTACACCAACTTCAGAAGGCACACTCACATCCACCTCCACTGGGGCCTGTTTTTGGTAGACTGAATAATATGCCACTCTAATTGAGTGCTGATCACACTAGGAGGAGGATTCATCCTGGCCCTCCCTCCCAAGCAAGCATACTACTATAAGTTATATATATTTTTTATCCACCCTTGTTTGACTTTTCCAGCATCCTTGAGCCACTAATAAATCTGGTGTCATCTGGGTCACAATAAGGGCCTTATCCCTGTGCAGTTCAGAGTTAGGGCTCATGACATTCACCTTTTGGCAGATATGCTGATCCCTTTGGAATAATATAATGATAACATGTAAAAGCACAGATTATTATGGGTACAAGCCATTAACAACTAGCTGTTTTCTGTAGTTGAGGTGTGAATTGCTCAACCTCCATTTGTCTATAGTTTGACTATGAGCAAGTTATTTAACTAGAATTGCTATGAAATATATCCTCACACAGTGTCAAGAGACAGAAAACCACTCCTGCAACCAATAAAACTGAGAACATTACAAATTTAGGCAACACACAAAGGGTCATAAAATACACATACTTTTCCCTTTTGTAGGGGACAAGTCCAATGCAACCCCAAACTGGGGCAAGTCCCCACTACCCTAATGGCAGGTTTTACACATTCTGATATCCCAGTAACTTAGAGAAGAGGAAAAAGGTGGAAAAGAAATGCAAAACTCACCTTATCCCTCTTCTCTGTGTAATACAGCACTCATGTGACTAAGCTAGGTCTAATGTACTCTTACATTTACACAAAGTAGTAACTATCTTCATGTTATAATGCCATGAGCGCCATTGTAGCAGGAATGAGCAAGCATTAAGCTTTACCACTTAACAAAATAATCCTCCTGGGCTGAGTTTGTAAAAGGTCAACATGGATCACTGTTATAACTTTAACAAGTTTTATATTTGTATTTGCTAGCATTCACTATGAAATGTCAAGGTACAGCTCAACAAAAATTAGACATATCAGAAACAATTCTCTTAAAGAAAGAACAAATCTGAGTCAGTTTTGCAGGATGGCAAATTCCTTACAACTTTCATGTGGGTGCTAAACACCCACATCTCCCAAGCTTACATACACCAGTTCTATGGTCTTACTCTGCCTTGACCTCTCAAAAGCATTTGACACTGTCTCCCACCCTATCTTCCTCTCCAAACCCTCTGGCCTCAACCTCTCTCCCACGCTCATCTCCTTTTTCTCCAGCTACCTCTCCAACTGGCAACAGTCAGTCAAATGGATCTTCTCACAATCTCCCTTCTTACATATACAGATGAGAGTCCCACAAGGGTCTAACCTTGGTCCCTTGCTTTTCAACATCTTTACTAATCACCTCTCTACATCCTCTCCTCACTCTACTCTCATACAATATGCTGATGACTCCACGATCATCTCTGTCACTGATCATCTCTCTGACTTACACACTTTCACCCAAAACTCATTCAAATCCAGTGAAAAGTGGTTCACTAACAAACAACTCATCCTGAACCCCAAACAGACCAAACTTCTACTATTTCTTTCAAAGTTTCTCTCCCACCTCAATCCTACCTTCTCTATCACCTCACAAAATAACAACATCCTCAGTAAAGAACCCCACACAAAACTCTTAGGGGCCATCATAGACGATCAACTCAAATTTGTCCTCCATATCCACCAATTACATAAAAAAAACACTTTATAGGAAAAAAAAGTTCCTCACTCAACACTCCAGAGTCTCTCTTGCTCATGCCTATTTTCTCCCAAGACTCCTCTATGGTTCACAAATCCTTAATAACCTACAGACCACCCTATGATCCAAACTCAAAGCCACCTACAATAAAGTTGCCTGGTTTGGTGCTTACCAACCATCTAACTCACATCACTGTCTCTCACTCTCTGCTTTAAGCTGGCCACAGTTCCCCAAACAACTACAACTCTTGCAACTATCTATTATACATGACACCCTCTACAAATTCACCACCTGCCCTTGTATTTACTCCCTAGAATTTCTGTATACTCCACTTAGAATCCTCAGAAGCTCCAACCAACACCAACTTGAAATCTTTAAGCCCAAAAAATCCATTAGCCAAAACTTACATAGCTACTTCCCAACTCTACACTGGAACAAGCTTCCCCCGACATCAGAAAAATAACCACTACATACGAATTCAAAAAAAGCTCTCAAAATACCTTCTTGACATTTCAATTTGCAACTGCAAAAGGTAACTACAACCCCCCCCAAAGCACACATACTCTATCCACTCACTCCACTGTCCCTATCCACCTTTTCTGCTGTACTACTTCCTACCTCCTGCAAACTCCTTGAATCCTTGCTTCCTCTTACTTTCTCATTCTACTCCCACTCCCCCAACTACTACTCTCACCTTCACCTACCATGCCCGCTAGCCCCTCTAGCTCTAGTATGCAATTATGATAAAAACCTGTAAATTAATGAACTATGCCTCAGCAACTCATGTCCATTCTAAATCTCTCTTCAACTGCCTTAACATAAGCTTTTTTGTAGTGTAACCTATACATAACTTATCTACTGGCTTACCAACTGCCAGCATATCCAGATCTCAGCATCCTCCCCCTTTAACCATGCTGATAAGTATACATTAAGTTTATTCTACTGTGTTTATCGAGCTCTTACTGTAAAATTTACTTTGTCCAAATATCAGCATTTTCCCACTGTAACCATGCTACGTGTAAATTGTTCTTTTTTCTGTATTTAGTAAACTGGTACTATGTAATTTACTCTGTTGTACTCATCTTATGTACTCTTTAGGCTGTTGTAATATTTCTTTGTTATTCTCACTTTATGTGCTCCTTGGATTGTTTGTCTGTTTGTAAGTATCCATCTGTTCTCTAGTGGAGCATTTCTCCACCGGCATCCGCTGAAAAAGAGCTTTTGCTCAGTCAGACACTCCTGGTAAACTTACAAATAAATAAATAAATAAGTGGAAATTTGTTTTTAACAAGGTAACCACAGCCAGTGCTGACTATGAAACTGGACCAGTAGAGACTTCCTATAGGAAACAGTGACTGGGATGTACAGTATCAGGCAGTTGAACATGGTGGGTCGAGTTCTCCTCCACCAGGAACTCATGAAAGAGAAGGAAAGACTACTTTTTAACCATCAATAAATCAACTTGTCCTGTTGATGGGAAAATCAACATAATGAACCATACAAAATAGTAGTGAGTGCTGTGTGCTACATTACACCCAAGAAAAAAGGTTAGAATGAATGTGACTTAAAGAGTTTTATGATATATGCATACAAAAAAGGTAGCACATTTAAGTACTGCTATAAACTGTGTGTCTAAAATAGTTTCCTTTAATTGGATGGACAGGGACAATCAGAGTAACAATAAGAGGTTATGAATGGCTAATACACTGCACATGTTAGATGAAAAGGCTGTTAGAAAAGTTTTACCAGCATTATCAAGGAGCCTGACTATGCGAACCAGTCAGGAATAAAGGTAGGATAGGATTGACACAAACAAGGGGAAAGAGTAGGCTGCATTAACATGAGAACATTGGAAAGCAGGCCGGATGAAATTATCCTTGTTTGTCCGGCATGAGCATTTGGCAACAATCTGGTCTGGCTTTGGGACGTTGGCAGCAGCATTTTCAATGAACACTTCTGAAGGGAAATAAATAAGGGATTTGCACTCCATTTAAGATTTGTGTTCGCAGAAAGGAATAAAGAAAAAATATACTGGCTGTCATTTTGTCAAGTTTAAGATCACTGCACATCAAGTTAAGGGGATTTCACAAGCAGCACAATAAAGACATTTTATTTGTTTTGGGAGTTTACCACAAAAGATTAAGGCTATGAGCTGTTAGACGGATTTGTGCTGTTGTTGTAAGTTTGACTGCATTCTCAATGCAGTGAAATGGTTGAACCAATCAATCAAGCAACGCCTTAGTTGTACATAGAGGTTACGATTAGGGCAAACATTTATCACTCCAAAGTGCCCAGTATAAAGAAAAAAAAAGAGAGAGAGAAAGGGGTTACAGAAAGTGTTGTCAGGCAATTCTAAGGTTTGGCCATGTAGTGAAGTACTGGCGTTTGATGTTGGGGGTCATGGGTATGAATCCTAAAACAACAAGGTTTTCAAAATAGCAGAAGGTCTGGTGAGGCCCAAAGTACATGTGGGTATCATGGTCATGTATTTAAAAAAATAGAACAAGAGAAGTGAAGCACATATGCAGGCTATACCAGATTCTTCGCAGAATGTCCAGATTTTCTCACTCATTTTTGTGATTTGTTCCTCATAAAATGTGTCTTTTTCCAGTAAATCAATGAGGACTGAAGTTGCTAAGTGATGACAGATATTTGAGTTTCAGACTTCATAACCTTTAGAAAATTTCTAACAGAGTTTTAAGTTAATAAAAGCAATATTTAATATCTGCCCTTACTTTTGGACCTTTGTCACTCCTTTATTTTTGGTCTTGTCCAGATTTCTTGCACTAAGAGGTTGGAGGTGTGATGCAGGCTCAATGAGTATGTTCAAAGCACTGCTTTCAGATCATGCTGTTGAAGTAGATCGTAGATTCATAGGTTCATAGATGTTTACTAGGCTAATGGCCACATGGGCCTTTTTAAGCCTAGCCATGCATCTCAAATCTCTGACAAGTTCTGATACCCTTGATATGTGTAAGCTTGGGCCTGGGAGATAAACCATTTACGGGTTACCTGTGTCAATTAGAGGCATAGTTGCCAAACCAGGGATAAATTTCTGTTTTCCCATCCAATTGTCCAAGTTGCACTTGAATTGGGTTAGGGAGGAACTCTGCTTCACATGGATGGGGAGCCTGTTCCATAGACAGTGTAGTCTCTGAGTACATACCTATCTCTCCAGCAAGTCCTTTTTATATCACAGGCAAGGTTTAAGTCTTTAGAATGGGTAATTCTGGTGTTGTTTATTTTGTGGATATGCAGGAGGTCTATCAGAACAGGGTCTGACAATGCCCTGTATTTCAGGCATAGATCTCCCCTCAAAAGCCAGTAGGAGACAGAATACAAGGATAGGGCCTTAAGGTATTCTGCATATGACATTTATTCTTTTCATGAGAAACCTCTGCAGACATTCCAGCTGTAGGATATGCCTGCTTAAGTACATACCAAAGGGGGCATTATACTCAATGATCAGTCTGACGAATGCCAAATACAGTGGAAAAATGACTTCCTTGGACTTAGATGCCATACCTTTGTTTATATGTTGCACAACATAGAATGATTTCATCACCACTGTAGACATGTGGTGGTCAAAGGCTAGATTACTATCTACATGTGTCCCTAAGTCCCTGACTACTTGGTCAACTCTAAGGGGTGTGTGGTCAATATGATAGTTACCAGGGATGGATGATTTCCCAACGGATACCATTATGTATTTCTTGGCACTTAGTTTTAGCCCATTGCTCTGACACCAGTTGTTTGCCTTTGTCAGCCCCTCCTGGAGAACATTTGTGCTAGTGTGAGATTCAGTGACAGCTTCTAATTTGCAATTATCATCAAATGTAGTCAGCCAGAGACCATGGACTTTGGCCTTGACTTCTGAGAAGTAAATGCCAAAAAAGAGCAGTCCAAGGACTGATCCCTGAGGGACTCCACTTCTGACTGGCCTCTTTGTAGAGGTGGACTCCCCATTTCTAACTTCCTGGGTTCTGTCTGTGAGCCAGTTGGCTATCCACCAGGTGACATATGGGTCTGTACCTAACCTGCTGAGTTTATCAACAATACCTGAGTGGAGTATTGTGTCAAATGTCTTGACCAGGTCAAGGTAGGCAGTGTGAATGATTTTGCCCTCATCCATTGCCTTGCTAACCTTCTCAAAGAAGTCCAGCAGGTTGAGTAGGCATGGTCTACCCTTGACAAAACCAAACTGGGTTGGGTCCAGTGTCTGGAGGTTTACTATATCTCTGTTGATCATCTTCATGATAATTGTTTTCCATGGCTTTACACATATAAGACTAGTGAGACTTATAGGTCTGTAGTTTCCATGGTCTGTAGATGGCCCACCTTTGTGCAGAGGGATGACTGTTGCCATTCTCCATTCATGAAGTACAAAGCCTGTTTGGGGGCTACAGTTAAATAGTAATTCCAGAAGTCTTGATAGGTCATGTTTCATGCTATTTAGAAGGCATCCTGGGAATTTATTTGAGCCCTTTGATGCAGTGTACATTAAGCACTTGTTCCTTAGTGATAGTAGGGGAAGTTATATTTGATGATATTTCCTGAGGGAAGGTTGAGGGGGAGAGAGGGGTAAAGTTGGAGCTAAAATTATCAGCCAGGAGGTTTGCCATATCTTCTGGCTCAGTATAGGTGGCTCCATTTACAATGAACTCTGCACACAATTGTGTATTGCCTTTGAGGTTGCGGACATAGCTAAAGAATGCTTTGTGGTTGTCCTTGGCCTGGGAGGGCAAACTTACCTCAAATTAGACTTTGGTAGACTTTATTTGTCCTCTGAGTTGTTTGTTTAGTTTGATGAGAGTGCTTTAATCCTGCTGAGTGTTGCACCTCCTAACTTTCGCCATGATTTTCTTCCTCCTGTTATACAGCCTATTGATTTTGTGATTCCACGAGTGTTTCTTGTTTTCTGACTTAGTTCAGTACTTCTTCCTGGTGGGTACAGCTGCCTCTATGCAGCTGTTAACATGCTCGTACAGGGTTTCTGTGAACAGTTCTACATAGGAGGCAGTGTTCTCTGGGTTTATGGGAGCTTGGAATTTTGTAAGGGTTCTCACTTAATAGCAGGGGTTAGCCTTAGAATAGTTCCTGAATATTCCAGGTTTAGCTGGGGATCCAGGTTTTATTTTTAATTCAAACGAGACCATTTTGTGGTGTTATCTTACCAGGAAAGGCATTACAGAAAGAGGTATGCAGCAGTCTCGCTTATTAGTGAGGAGCATATCCAGTATGGCTGCACCCTTGGTTGGTGTATTGACTATCTGGTCCAGGGAGATTGTGTTTACAAAATCAAGGAATCTCTGTGCATGTACGTTTGGTGTCATATAGGATTCTCGGTTAATAATGGGGTAATTAAAGTCACCCATGAATATGGTATTGGGTTAGATGGTTAGTGTTTCTAATATGTTTAAATGCATGGTATGGATTTCCTGAGTCATAGATGGGGACCTATAGCTTGCAAGGAAGTGGTACTGAATTTTACCTATGGTGATTTGAACATGGAGCAGCTCAAGTGCATTGTCTGTTGGACCAGCCTTCAAGTATATTTATTTTTGATGTAAAAAGAGAGACCTGCACCTTTAGTCCCTGCCTGTAAAGTAGATGGCCTAAATGTATGGAAGGCATTACAAGCTTGCACTGTTGGTGTGCTCTCATGGCTATGTACCATGTCTCAGTGATCGCAAAGACATCTTCATTCTCTAGGGTAAAAAGAGATTCTAGGGAGTGGAGTTTTTTGTTCAGACTCCTAGCATTAAGCAGTAATACCTTTAGATTCTCTTGGTTTTGATTTGCTATGTCGGAAATACTTTCAGTCTGGCATTGCCTAAAAAGTCACTATGGAGGAAGACAATGTTTTAGCTAATATTCGAAAGCCTGGAGGAGAGAAGTGCAGACCATCCCTGGGAAAGCAGCATGGTCTGTTGTCCATCTCCTTCCATGCTGACAGATATTGCACCCCATTAGAATGACACAAGAAACTAAACCAATTATTAAAGTCAATCATCTTTTGTCCGTATTGTGGCATCATCCTTGGAGAAGGCAAAACGGTGCTCAATGCTAGACTCATACCAGCCTGAGACACACATTCTGAGACCTCCATGATGTCTCTCTTCATATAATTTAGGAAGATAAAGTTGAAGTGCATGGTAAGATAGCAGTTTGAAGGCAATGTTAAAAAAAAAGGAGTGGTGGGAGGATTTTATCATGTACCAAGCATTTAGAATGCTAAACAGCTGTAAACAGAAAAACAGTCAGATACATTATTCATACTTGTTGTAGCCCCCTAGGTCGATCCACCAAGTTCAGTTACTTTGGCTTGGGCATTAGAGTTTACAGGTGTTTATGAGTGGTTGCCCTGGTGATCCTGCTGTACTGGTTATGTTGTTGGTCTTGCAATGTGAACAATGCTGATAACAGAAGATTAAATATTACAATTGCTCTTTCAATGTTCCTGTATAGTATATGCTGTGATATGTGTTTAAAAACATGGTCGTTTAATTGTTGTCATTATAAGTGAAATGATTTCAGGACATATGCAGAGAACATTATAGAATGTGTAAGTTAAAAGGTCGCAGAGCATTCAGAAATATTTCCAGCTGTTCCATGCATATTAATTTTAAAGCTAGTTAGTTAGGTGCATTAGTTCATGGATGCCTTAAGGATTTAGGCAGATGTTCCTTGTTGTTTCAGTTGCAGTGCTACCTTTGTAAGCAGTATGAATGGTGCACTTTTAATACTGAGAGCAGGCTGAATTGGTGCTATTGTCATTATTAGTGGTAGTAGAAGTAATGCTATTATCATCATTAGTGGTAGAAGTAGTAGTAGTGCTATTATCATTATCAGTGGTAGTAGTAGTAGTGCTATTATCATTATTAGTGGTAGTAGTAGTAGTGCTATTATCATTATCAGTGGTAGTAGGAGTAGTGCTATTATCATCATTAGTGGTAGAAGTAGCAGTGCTATTATCATTATTAGTAGTAGTAGGAGTAGTGCTATTATCATTATTAGTGGTAGTAGTAGTAGTGCTATTATCATTATTAGTGGTAGTAGTAGTAGTGCTATTATCATTATCAGTGGTAGTAGGAGTAGTGCTATTATCATCATTAGTGGTAGAAGTACCAGTGCTATTATCATTATTAGTTGTAGTAGTAGTAGTGCTGTTATCATTATTAGTGGCAGTAGTAGTGCTATTATCATTGTCAGTGGTAGTAGGAGTACTGCTCTTATCATTATTAGTGGTAGTAGTAGTAGTGCTATTATCATTATTAGTGGTAGAAGTACCAGTGCTATTCTCATTATTAGTGGTAGTAGTAGTAGTGCTATTATCATTATCAGTGGTAGTAGGAGTAGTGCTATTATCATCATTAGTGGTAGAAGTAGCAGTGCTATTATCATTATTAGTAGTAGTAGGAGTAGTGCTATTATCATTATTAGTGGTAGTAGTAGTAGTGCTATTATCATTATTAGTGGTAGTAGTAGTAGTGCTATTATCATTATCAGTGGTAGTAGTAGTAGTGCTATTATCATTATTAGTGGTAGAAGTACCAGTGCTATTCTCATTATTAGTTGTAGTAGTAGTAGTGCTGTTATCATTATTAGTGGAAGTAGTAGTAGTGCGATTATCATTATTAGTGGTAGTAGTAGTGCTATTATCATTGTCAGTGGTAGTAGGAGTACTGCTCTTATCATTATTAGTGGTAGTAGTAGTAGTGCTATTATCATTATTAGTGGTAGTAGTAGTGCTATTATCATTGTCAGTGGTAGTAGGAGTACTGCTCTTATCATTATTAGTGGTAGTAGTAGTAGTGCTATTATCATTATTAGTGGTAGTAGTAGTAGTAGTAGTGCTATTATCATTATCAGTGGTAGTATGAGTAGTGCTATTATCATTATCAGTGGTAGTAGGAGTAGTGCTATTATCATCATTAGTGGTAGAAGTAGCAGTGCTATTATCATTATTAGTGGTAGTAGGAGTAGTGCTATTATCATCATTAGTGGTAGAAGTAGCAGTGCTATTATCATTATTAGTGGTAGTAGGAGTAGTGCTATTATCATTATTAGTGGTAGTAGGAGTAGTGCTATTATCATTATCAGTGGTAGCAGGAGTAGTGCTATTATCATTATTAGTGGTAGTAGGAGTAGTGCTATTATCATTATTAGTAGTAGTAGTGGGAGTAGTGCTATTATCATTATGAGACAGAATATGTGTGTGTGTGAATGACAGGGAGGATAGAGGAATGGTGAGGATGCAGGGAGTAGAGTTGGTGAAGGTGGATGAGTTTAAGTACTTGTGATCAACAGTTCAGAGTAATGGTGAGTGTGGATGAGAGGGGAAGGAGAGAGTATAGGCAGGGTGGAATGGGTGGAGAAGAGTGTCAAGAGTGATTTGTGACAGATGAGTACCAGTAAGAGTGAAAGGGAAGGTCTACAAGAGGGTAGTGAGACCAGCTATGTTGCATGGGTTAGAAACGGTGGCACTGACAAAAAGGCAGAAATGTCAGATTTGGAAGAGGCAGAGTTAAAGATGTTAAGATTTGCACTGGGTGTGACAAGGATGGACAGGATTAGGAATCAGTATATTAGAGGGTCAGCTCAGGTTGGACAGTTTAGAGACAAAGTCAGAGAGGCGAGATTGCATTGGTTTGGACATGTGCTGAGGAGGGATGCTGGGTATATTGGGAAAAGGGTGCTAAAAATGGAGCTGCCAGGTAAGAGGAAAAGAGGAAGGCCTAAGATAAGGTTTATGGATGTGGTGAGAGAGGACATGCAGGTGGTTGGTGTGACAGAGCAATATGCAGAGGACAGGAAGAAATGGAAACAGATGATCCGCTGTGGCGACCCCTAATGGGAACAGCTGAAAGAGAAGAAGAGAAGAAGAAGTAATCGTGCTATTGTCATTATTAGCGGTAGTAGGATTAGTGTTATTGTCATTATTAGTGGTAGAAGTAGTAGTGCTATTATCATTATTAGTGGTAGTAGTAGTAGTGCTACTGCCATTAAAAGTGGCAGTAGAAGTAGTGCTATTATCATTATCAATGGTAGCAATAGTAGTGCCATTATCATTATTAGTGATATTATTACTAGTGCTATTATGGTTATTAGTGGAAGCAGGGATAGTGTTATTATCATTAGTAGTGGTAGTAGTAGTAGTAGTAGTAATGCTATTATCATTATCAGTGGCAGCAGTAATGGTGCTAACAGTGGTAGTAGTAGTAGTGGTGCTACTATCATTATTAGTGGTAATAGGAGTAGTGCTGTTATCATAATTAGTAGTAGTAGGACTAGTGCTATTGTCATTATTAGTGGTGGTAGTAGTAGTGCTATTATCATTATTAATGGTAGTAGGAGTAGTGCTATTATCATGATTAGTGGTAGCAGGAGTAGTGCTATTGTCATTATTAGTGGTACGAGGATTAGTGCTATTATTATTAGTGGCAGTAGTAGTCATGCTATTATCATTATCAGTGATAGTAGGAGTAGTACTATTATCATTATTATTGGTAGTAGGAGTAGTACTGTTATCATTATTAGTGGTGGTAGTAGTAGTGCTATTATCATTATTAATGGTAGTAGGAGTAGTGCTATTATCATGATTAGTGGTAGCAGGAGTAGTGCTATTGTCATTATTAGTGGTACGAGGATTAGTGCTATTATTATTAGTGGTAGTAGTAGTCATGCTATTATCATTATCAGTGATAGTAGGAGTAGTACTATTGTCATTATTATTGGTAGTAGGAGTAGTACTGTTATCATTATTAGTGGTAGTAGTAGTAGTGCTATTATCATTATCAGTGGTAGTAGGAGTAGTACTTTTATCATTATTAGTGGTAGTAGGAGTAGTACTGTTATTATTAGTGTTAGAAGGAATAGTGGTATCATCATTATTAGTGGTAGTAGTATTAGTGCTATTGTCATTATCAGTGGTGGTAGTAGTAGTGCTATTATTATTAGTGGTAGTAAGAGTAGTGGCATTATCATTATTAGTGGTAGTAGCACTGTTATTATTATTAGTGGTAGTACTAGTAGTGTATTATCATTATCAGTGGTAGTAGTAGTAGTTCTATTATCTTTATTAGTGGTAGTAGTAGTAGAGTTATAATTATTAGTGATAGTAGGATAAGTGCTGTCATCATTGTTAGTGGTAGTAGGATTAGTGCTATTAGCATTATTAGTGGTAGTAGTAGTAGTAGTAGTAGTACTGCTATTATCATTATTAGTGCTATTAGGAGTAGTGCTATTATCCTTATTAGTGGTAGTAATAGTTGTGCTATTATCATTATCAATGGTAGTAGGAGTAGTGTTATTATCATTATTAGTGGTCATAGTATTTATTATTATTATTATTTATTATTACTTCACATCTGTTAACCGGGTAGTGTCCAACTGGGCCATGGAGCCCGTTTTCAGTGGAGACCCGGGGAGAAAAGCTCCACACACACAGTTATTGTACAGATAGACAATATAAAAATCAATAAAGTTATAAAATTAAACATCAATAATAATGCATTTAATGCAAGACTAATACATGTATATTCCAGATGAGCAGACAGATAAAACTTAAGATGTTGCTAGCATTGTTAATACTGAAAATCAAAAACAAAATTGTTTGAGAGAGGGGCAATAGTGTCATAGGTTGTAGCCCACTTAAAATGTCAGTGAAAACTGCAAAGCTAGCATTCTAAAATGGGCTGGAGCAAGTAGGATAAAGGTTGCTATGAGAGGGGATGAGAAAAAAGTTGATTGGGAGGGGTTTATAATCCAGGAGAGCAGCTGGAGCACAACCACCTAGATTTGAGATGTTTTCTGGTTTTGGTTTTAAAGGCATTGCATTTGGGAGTGTTTTGGATGTGTTGGGGGATAGCATTCCAGGCCTTAGCTATTTTATTAGAGTAGAGACTGTCACCATGGTAGTTGTGCGACTGAGTTGTTGTTAGCATCATTCTGTCAGAAGATCTAAGGGGCCTAGTATTGATATGTGGTTTAACTAGGGAGGACAGTGAAGGGCATTGTTTGGGGTTGTGAAAGATTTTGTGTGCAAATGTGAGATGGTTCAGTGTTAACAGGTTAGGACGCTTGAGCCAATTCAGTTGTTGGAAAGCGGAGCAGTGAAGAGTTTTATGGGGATGATTGCTAGCAAATCTTGCAATTTTATTATAGCAGGATGATAGGTTGTTAATGTCGTTTTTGTGGAGGTTTGTGAATATGTGTGAACAGTAGAGTAAGTTGGACAGAAGTTGGGATCTAGCAGTGGCTAGTCTGGCTTAGTTTGTAAGAAAAGGTTTAGCACGGTAGAGAGTTCCAAGTTTGGCATGGACTTTTTTAATTGACATGGAAATGTGAATATCAAATTTCAGCCTGTCATCTATGCTAACACCTAAGAGTTTGGTGTGGTTTGTGAGTGCAATTGTGGTTCCAATGGTGGAATGAATTGTGATCAATGGAGAGTGGTTACTGGTTGGTTTGTTTGTGAAAAACATCATTTTGGTCTTTTTGGGGTCTACAATGAGATTGAGGTTGGATAGGTAGGTTTCTATTTCCTGAAATGCTTTTTGTGTCTTATTTTGTAGTTTTTGGAGGGTTGGGGCAGAGCAGATAAGAGATGCATCATCTGTGTATCGTATGATTGTTGCAAGTTGGGTTGCTGAGTTTATATTATTGGTGAATAGGATAAAAAGGGGGCTGAGTATGGATCCCTGGGGTACACCTGTGGACACTGGTAGAAGAGGAGAAAGACCTTTCTACCATTTGGTGGCCTTATTATGGTCAGATAGGTAGCTTTTAATCCATGTAAGAGTGGATGAACTGAGATGGTAGGTAGCAAGTATGTTTAGGAGAAGCTGTTGGGACACAGTGTCAAATGCCTTTGACATGTCAAGGAAGATGGCTGAGTCTAGGAGACTATTGTTCATGAGGTGATGAATGATGTCAGTAAATGATATTAAGGCTGTATTAGTACTGTGCTTGGGCATGAAGGCATGCTGGGTGTGGGATAGTAGGTTGTTATTGATAAGGTGATTTTGGAGTTGTTGGTGAATGCATTTCTTTAGGATTTTAGCCAAGGGTGGGAGGATGGCAATGGGTCGATAGTTTGTGATTTCCCTAAAGGGACCACCCTTGTGGAGGGGGATGATATGTGCTATTTTCCAGAAGTGAGGTAAGTACTGTTCCAAGGTAGAATGATTGATAAGAAGAGATACAGGATAGGCAATAGATGGGGCAGCAATGTTTAAGAATTTGTCGGGGAGTTGGTCTGCAGCTAGGCAGCTTGGCTTAAGTTTGCTGAGGAGCTTTTTATATAGGAGGTTTGGACAGGTTTGAAAGAGAAAGAGGTAGAGCTGTCAGAGATTGAGGGGGTATTGAGAGAGGTAAGTTTTGGTGGTTATCTAGGAGGGAGGTGATAGAGTTAATAAAGTGGAAGTTGAATTGGGATTCTATGGATTCAGAGGTACTGGATGTTTTGGGGGTGAGGATGGAGGCTTTACCTGGGTTAAGGAGGTAGTTAATAGTGTGCCAGAATTTGCGAGGGTTGTGAAGGTGCCTTGCTTGAGAGGTATGGAAGTATTGTTTTTTGTCATTTTTATGGAGTTTTTTGTTTTGTTCCTTAGCTGCTGGTATTTGGTCCAATCACTTTTGTTTTTGGTGGATTGGTGTAGGGCTTTAGCTTTATCACTTTGTTTGATGAGATGTTTAGTGGCATGGGAGAGCCAGAATAGTTGTTTGGATTTGATACGTATTTTTCTTATGGGGGGCAGACTATTTAGGAGTTCAAGGAATTTGCTATTAAAATATTCAACAGCAAGGTCCAGCTTGAGGGTTCTTAGGGGTGACCAATCACACTGCTGTAGCAGTAGGTTGAAAGTATCAGGGGAGAAATGTTTTTTACAGCTTATGTATTTGATGCGTGAGATAGGTTCAGTTTTAATTCTTTTTTTTAGTAAGTAGGGGGGGAGTGATCACTAAGGCTGATTGGTAGGCAGCCACCTTGGTCATTCAGGTTAGGTTTGTTGGTCAATATCCAATAAAGTAGGGATTCTTTTTGTGAGTGTTTGCAGTATGAGTGGGAAAGTTTATGATTTGGGTATAGTTGTATAGATTGATAAAGTTAGTAGGGCAGTTGGTAGTGCAGGTAAGACAGTCTAGATTAAAATCATCCAGGATGATAGTTTCTTGACTGAAAGTGGTGGAGGATCAGGAGAGGAGATGATCAATGTTGGGAAGGTTCTTACCTGGGGGTAGGTAGATGACTATGATAATCATGGTTTTGTGTGAGTTAATATGCAGGAGTGAAATGAGTAGTTCAACATTAGGGATGTCTGGTGGGGTCATGTTTACTTTCTCTAGAGTCTTTGGACATTATAGCTATGCCACCACTTCCTTTGTTAAGTCTGTCTTGCCTTATTATGTTGTTGTTTTGGAGGGTAATTTCAGGGTCCTTGATGTGAGGTTTTGCCAAGTTTTGGTAATAATGGCTATGTCAGGAGAGTAGGTTGTTAAGGTAGCATGGAATTCTGTGATCTTATTAACTAGACTTCTTAGATTAAAGTTGGTGATAAGTAAGTCAGATATGGAAATGATGGGTGGAGGGGTAAGTATGTTAGTGGTAGGGGTGCTGTAGCTTGAGGTATTTAGGGTGGGGTTGGGGAGTTGTCATAGCAGTTTGTCTGTGCTATAGCTAGCGCCAGGATTAGGATGGATGTTTGCAAGCAGTTTTATGTGATTTAAGGAGTGTAGTAGTATGTGCACTAGTTTGTTTTTTACGAGGTGATATCTGAAAGTGGGGGCAGTTGGGTAAGTGGATTTTATCTGAATAGGATGATAGAGAAGGAAGTAGGTAAAGGAGTAGAGTTGTGGGCTGATTTGAGTTTATGCTTTGTTTAGGGGTGTAGGGTGGTTGCTTGATAGAGTAGGGGAACTATAGTATTGGATATTATAATTGTGAAGGTTGTTAGAATTATAGGCTAGGAAGAGAAGGCTTGATAGTATGGAATAGTAAAGACACATTTGATAAGAGAGCATGGTTGGGTAGGTTACAGAGATTGGGTGTGAGAGAAAAAGGTTGAATGTGGTAGAGGAGAAAGCAGTGGGATGAGAATGTGAGCTGTTGGAGCTGTAAGGAATTGTAGAGTAGAGGTAGGTAGGAGTGGTGAGGTGAGTGAGCGGGATGATTAAGGGTAGTGTTGATTGGGTAATTGTGTAGAGAGTGTGGTTTGCAAAATGTATAAATGTAATGATAGAGGTGTGGGTGGGAATGGGGATAGGGTAGGGGAGCAGAGTGAGCCCGAGCGAAGCGAGGGC
The DNA here is from genome assembly GCF_019279795.1 of Protopterus annectens. Lineage (NCBI taxonomy): Eukaryota > Metazoa > Chordata > Ceratodontiformes > Protopteridae > Protopterus > Protopterus annectens. The sequence goes on from NC_056726.1 coordinate 1,920,095,139, forward strand.
GTACATAGCGGGTTGAGCCAGAAACAATCAGAGAAGTAAGGATTATTCTCTGTAATCCTTTTTAGTATGTAGTCTTTACTCTTTTTCCTTGTACATGCAAACTATAAATAAGAGGTTAATATGAAGATATAGCTATGTAGAAATATTCCCCAGAGAACAGAGACTGAGATAAAATTGTCTGTGAAATAATGTACGAAGGCAGTGGGTTTTAGATTGGGGAGAGGGTATTGATTCCTTGCTGCCGTGCTTCCAAGGGAGTCCCAAGATACAGCGGTAGATATAGCAACTTCCAAACAACAAAGGACAGTACAAATGAATTTTATAGTTGTTACATACTAAACACTTTGTCCATGCTGAAAAAAAAAATAAAATAAATAAATATAAAATATATATATATATATATATATATATATATATATATATATATAGATATATATATATATAAATATATATATATATATATATATATATATATATATATATATATATACATATATATTGTGTAGATATAGTAGTAGTAATGCTATTGTCATTATCAGTGGTGGTAGTAGTAGTAATGCTATTATCATTATCAGTGGTAGTAGGAGTAGTGCTATTATCATTATTAGTAGTAGTAGGAGTAGTACTATTATCTTTATCAGTGGTAGTATGAGTAGTGCTGTTATCTTTATCAGTGGTAGTAGGGGTAATGCTATTATCATTATCAGTGGTAGTAGGAGTAGTGCTATTATCGTTATTAGTGGTAATAGGAGTAGTGCTATTATCATTATTAGTGGTAGTAGTAGTAGTGGTATTATCATTATCAGTAGTAGTAGGAGTAGTACTATTATCATTATTAGTGGTAGTAGCAGTAGTGCTATTGTCATTATCAGTGGTAGTAGTAACAGTGCTATTATCATTATTAGTGGTAGTAGGAGTAGTGCTATTATCTTAATTAGTGGTAGTTTAGTGATGTAATAGTAATGCTATTGTCATTGTGAATGGTGGTAGTAGCAGTAGTGGTATTATCATTATTAGTGGTAGTAGTAGTAGTAGTAGTAGTAGTAGTAGTAGTAGTAGTAGTAGTAGTGCTATTGTCTTTGGTAGTGGTGGTAGTAGTAGTGCTGTTATCATTAAAGAGTAGTGCTATTATCATTATCAGGGGTGGTAGGAGTAGTGATATTATCTTTATCAGTGGTAGTAATAGTAGTGCTATTGGGGTGGTAGCAGGGGGTGACATTGTACACAGTACTGAATTAGCTGAGCTAAGATAGATAGCTGTGCACGCCAGCCATACATCTCGGTTAAATGCTTGTATGCCTTTAAAACCCTTGGGTAGGTTCTGCTATTGATTTTAATTGGTTGTTATTTGTTTAAATATGGTTGATTTTAACTGTTTTTTATCTGATGAAGAGCTAATGCTCAAAAGCGCTTATCTGTGTGTTTAAATAAAGCTTGAATTGGTTATGGTGTCTCCATTGGGTTTTCTTTTCATCATTATTAGTGGTAGTATATCCTTGTTAGTGGTAGTAATAGGAGTGCTATTGTCATTATTATTATTAGTAGTAGTAGTGGTGCTATTATCATTATTAGTAGTATTATGAGTAGTGCTATTATAATTTTTAGAGATAGTAGTAGTAGTGCTATTATCATCATCTGTTGTAGAAGTAGTAGTGTTTCTAACATTATCAATCATTATTAATGGTATTACTAGTTATCATTATTAGTGGTAGTAATCATTATTAGTGGCATTACTAGTAGTGCTATTATCATTATTAGTGTAAGTAGGAGTAGTACTATTATCATTATTAGTGGCATTACTAGTAGTGCTATTATCATTTTTAGAGGTAGTAGTAGTAGTGCTATTATCATTATAAGTGGTAGAAGTAGTAGTGCTATTATCATTATTAGTGGTATTACTAGTAGTGCTATTAATATTTTTAGAGGTAGTAGTAGTAGTGCTATTATCATTTTTAGAGGTAGAAGTAGTAGTGCTATTATCATTTTATTGTTACTATTGTCTCTGCTGAAGACCCAGCACATATCAAAGCTCACAAGAGGGGACTGGAAGCCCAGGTCGATCAAAGCACAGTCTGTGAAAGGATAGTATTGAACAACAAGCAGGGATAGTATTTGCAGTCCATACTTTACAATCTTTCCTGTCTGCCTCTGTGCTAATGTGCTGAGCTAGGTTATCACAAAGAAAGACATGTATTCAGGTCTTTTGATTCCTATCTGCTGCAAATTGATGTTGCATACTTGAGGATATCTGGGCAAGATTGATTAAGGCCGCTGTTGTCACCTCCCCCTTGGCAGTCAGGTAAACCAGTTTACAAATGCTCTCAATGAACCCCTCTAAAAATACACAGAGATAAGAAGTACATTGGAAGTACATGTGCAGTGGTGCAGCAACAGGTTCTCGGTTTGATTCTCGGCTGGGGTGCCTTCTGTGGGAGTCTGCGTACTCTGATTTCCTCCCGTTACAAAGACATGCATCTGGAGCATTTCTTCCCAGGCCTCAACTGAAAATTGGCTTTCAAGTTGGACTTTCCCGGTTAACAAATGTTAAATAAAATAAATAAATAAACATTAGTGAAGCTAGGTTAGTGTTTTTTCTGGTTCAGTGATTTAGTACTGACATCCTGACCATGGGGAAGAAGGGTGACCTAGAAAAAAAAATATATATATACATATATATCTAAATCTATCTATATATATGTATATATATATATATATATATATATATATATATATATATATATATATATATATATATATGTATATTCATGTATTAAGCTACTTAACCAAAGTATGTAACTGAGTGGACATGATGAGGTGCATGATGAGGTGCACTAGAAGGAGGGATGAAGACAGAGATGCAGAAGGCAAAATAAAAAGGAAAAATGTCACATTATACATATATATATATATACATATGGATCTATCGACAAGTCAAAACAAAACGAAATCAACATGCCCGACACACCATAATCCCGACAAGCAACAAACAAAACAAATCGGTCCAAAAAGCACACACACAACACAAGCACACCCACACTCAATCACAGTTTACCGCATACATCCACAGCCTTTTCCCATATATATATATATATATAGTGATACACAAGGTAAAATCTAACTTAAAACAAATATGTGCTTGTGTGTGTTATCATTTAATTGAAAACTCATTTCATTGTAGCTTAATTCATTGACACATATTCCCTGAAAGCTCACTTCACTGAAAACCCAATTCACTGAAAGCTCACTTTACTGAAAACACATTTCTCTGAAACTCATTTCGCTGAATGGTATATATGGCCTTTTTCCCACTTTTGTGCTATCCTGTTAGTATATAGCCCCACATATTTTAAACATTTTAAAGCATATAGATGGATACTTACAAGTGTAATGAAAAATTATTCCAGAAGACAACATATAACCGCTTTGCAATGTAATGGGGCTGTGCTCCCCAGACCCCTTACTTTATATACTAACCCAGGATCACACAACAGTGGGGAATAGGCCATATATACCTTTCAATGAGTTTCAGTGAAATGGGATTTCAGTGAAGTGAGCTTATGTATATGTATATATATATATATATATATATATATAAAACATTCAGGCTGTGGTAGTTAATGGGAAGCTTGTTTGTTTCCTTTGTACATACCATTCAGAAAAATAGTGTGCAAGGTAGAACACTGATAGAGCAAGTCAGTATCCTTTGGATGAATGACTAAGGATAAGCAAGAAAGAAAGAGCAATGGCACAGGCAGCCAAATATGGGTGAAAAAGAGAATGCCAAGAAATAACACTGATAGAGAAAAGCAGCAGCAGATGCACCAGAGCAAGATATGGGGGTTGCTGTGAAGGTGAGATGAGTGTACATATGGCAGCTTAGGAAATGATGAGTGTGGAGCTGCTAAATATGCACACAGGTATTCATTTAGCTGAACCTATTAAAGGAGAAGAACAACAAAGTAATGGGCAACAAGTAGACTGGAAGTGCGGTTTAATGGAGCATTGAACTTCCTCCAGAAGGATGGTTGGATGGCCCTTCAGGACCTATTATTTTACATACGTTTCAGACTTACAAGAGCAGAAATCTGGATATATACCCATTTTCAGTAGAGGCCCTTGAGAAAAGCTCCACACAGATATACAAAAATATAAAAAGTATTAAAATATTGCTACATGGTAAATACAGGATTAATAAACCAAATAAAACAGAAAGTTTTACATTTCAGAGATAAGAACACATTAAGAAACTCAAATGTCTGTCATTTTCTAACTTCAGTCTTTAGTGATTTGTCACTAATTTGCCAAAAACACAATTTTATGAAAAATGGACCAAAAATGTGATGCAAAAATATAAAATAGACACACAATACAGCTTCTACCTGTCAAAGAAGGGACACTTTAATATTAGTACTGCTACCTTGAGCAGCTGACAAAATAAAAGAATCTACATGCATTTCAAGTAATCTATAACTTTGATTATTACAGTTATTTCTTAATTGTAAACCCTCCATGTTTTCTTCCAAAATTGCTATTTTGGCGGAGGGATTATAAGGGGGAAGAGCAACATTTTGAGCCAAAAATTGGGGACAGTTGAGAGGTTGGCTATGCCTAATTCTATAAAGCAATTTATTTGCATGTACCTCTCAACCTGTTAATGCAGTAAATCTGAACAAGGCCAAATATATTGGGGGCACATATAAACAGTACTAAAAATTGCTCTTGTATAAATTGAGACAGTTGATAGAAGGCAGCTCTTACTTTAACATGCATTTTATGAAGGTTATGAAGTCTGAAACTTATTATTTAGTGACTTCTGGCAAATCATTTAGGAATTAAAACTACAAATTTTATGAACAACAAACCAAAAATAAAAAGCAAAAATCTATTCATTCTTTGAAAATCTGGACAGTTGGGAGGTATAGTTCAGCTGGGCCTGTCTGAGTTTGCTGCCCCCCCCCCCTGACAAAATAATGGTTGAACTGGAGCCTCTGCAGCCATTCCAATTAACCATTACTTGGCTATTTCACTCCATTTACCATAAACACTAATGTGCATACTGCTTTACTTCAATGATTGGACTTCATTTGAAAGTTGTATTTTGTATTTTACAGCACAAACATTAAGTCATCTGTTAAACAAAGCAATGCAGTCTCACAATGAAAACTTAGCATTAAAACTTCTCTGCCCTTGAAACTCACATTCATTGAAACAGCATTGAAACCCACATTCAAAGAAAATACATTTTGCCAGTGGCAGATAAAGATTAATTTTGGGCTGTTTTCGAATCATAGGCTCCTTGCATATGAAACATACATGTGCTCTTTGATACACCTTCCTCATTGTACTAAAAATTATATTCCTTGTACAATACAGTACACTTGTTAGAGGGTGTTTTAAATTTGTTTTGAACATTTTTCCAGTAAGCAATGAAACAAAACATATGCACCCATAATGGCAAAACTGCCCAGTTGAGAACATTTATCATAAAAAGTCTACTCAGACTTCCACAGTCCACCATTATTAGTAAATATACACAATTCTACAGTCCACCATTATTAGTAAATATGCACAATTCCACAGTCCACCATTATTAGTAAATATGCAATTCTACAGTCCACCATTATCAGTAAATATGCAATTCTACAGTGCACCTTTATCAGTAAATATGCACAATTCTACAGTCCATATTTAGTGAATTCAGTTCTTGCCATAGCTGTCAACCTTAGCACAAAAACCTGGACGAAGCCAATAATGGGAATACAGTCCCAAAAATAGGGACAAATTTAAAATATTCATCTTATAAACTTAGAAAATTGCTAGAAAAAAAGGTTGTGCTACTATGTATTCTGAAGAACATGAAGTTTGAAATTCAAATGCGGTCAATTTTACTGCGGACAGAACAAAACAATTTTCAGCAGAGGCGAGGGATTAATACTGCAGACACGTCTTGGTAAAATGGCAGGGCATCAGAGCAAATCCACACAAACACAGAGGAGATGCAGACTCCACAGAAGCCACCCAACCAAGAATCAAACCAGAAAACCTATAGCTGTGAGGCAACAATACTACCACTGCACCATCAAATCTGCAAGGAATTAAACATTCAGAAACCTGAAGTCTGAAATTCAAATGCCTGTCAATTTTACTGCGGACAGAACAAAAACAATTTTCAGCAGAGATGCAGGGATTAATACTGCAGACACGTCCTTGTAAAATGGCAGGGCACCAGAGCAAATCCACACAAATACAGGGAGGAGATGCAGACAGAAGCCACCCCAACCAAGAATCAAACCAGAAAACCTATGGTTGTGAGGTAACAATACTATCACTGCACCATCAATTATACAAGGAATTAAACATTCAGAAACCTGAAGTCTGAAATTCAAATGCCTGACAATTTTACTGCGGACAGAACAAAACAATTTTCAGCAGAGGCGGGATTAAAACTGCAGACACATCTTTGTAAAGGCAGGGCACCAGAGCAAATCCACACAAACACAGGCAGGAGATGCAGACTCCAAACAGAAGCCACCCAACCAAGAATCAAACCAGAAAACCTATAGCTGTGAGGCAACAATACTACCACTGCACCATCAAATCTGCAAGGAATTAAACATTCAGAAACCTGAAGTCTGAAATTCAAATGCCTGTCAATTTTACTGCGGACAGAACAAAAACAATTTTCAGCAGAGATGCAGGGATTAATACTGCAGACCCGTCTTTGTAAAATGGCAGGGCACCAGAGCAAATCCACACAAATACAGGGAGGAGATGCAGACAGAAGCCACCCCAACCAAGAATCAAACCAGAAAACCTATAGTTGTGAGGTAACAATACTATCACTGCACCATCAATTATACAAGGAATTAAACATTCAGAAACCTGAAGTCTGAAATTCAAATGCCTGTCAATTTTACTACGGACAGAACAAAAACAATTTTCAGCAGAGGCATGGGATTAAAACTGCAGACGCATCTTTGTAAAATGGCAGGGCACCAGAGCAAATCCACACAAACACAGGCAGGAGATGCAGACTCCAAACAGAAGCCACCCCAACCAAGAATCAAACCAGAAAACCTATAGCTGTGAGGCAACAATACTACCACCGCACCATCAATTATGCAAGGAATTAAACATTCAGAAACCTGAAGTCTGAAATTCAAATGCCTGTCAATTTTACTGCGGACAGAACAAAACCAATTTTCAGCAGGGATTAAAACTGTAGACACGTCTTTGTAAAATGGCAGGGCACCAGAGCAAATCCACACAAACACAGGCAGGAGATGCAGACTCCACACAGAAGCCACCCCAACCAAGAATCAAACCAGAAACCTATAGCTGTGAGGCAACAATACTACCACTGCACCATCAAATACAAGGAATTAAACATTCAGAAACCCTTAAGTCTGAAATTCAAATGCCTATCAATTTTATTTAACATTTTTAATCAGGACAGTCTGACTTGGAACAAATAAACAATTTTCAGCAGAGGCCCAGGAAGAAATAATGCAGACATGTCTTTGTAACATGGGAGGGCACAAAAGCAAACCCACACAAACACAGGGAGAAGATACAGACCCCACAAAGAAGGAACCCCAGCCAAGAATCAAACCAAGAACCTGCAGCTGTGAGGCAACAATGCTACTACTACACCATCAAATATCAAGCATTGCAACATTTACAAACCACAGATATTATGAGGAACAGATCAGATCGAATATGAGGTAAAAATCTGAATTTTTTACAAATGGTGGTGGGTAGGAACTCAAGTCTTTAACACCTGCATACAGGGTACAGGGTTCAAGCCTGAGGCATTCCCTACCACACCACCATAAGCACAGCACCATACACAAACACACACTCCAGTAAAGCACCATACACAAACACACACACACTCCAGTAAAGCACCATACACAAACACAACCTCCCGTAAAGCACCATACACAAACACACACACACTCCAGTAAAGCACCATACACAAACACACACACTCCAGTAAAGCACCATACACAAACACACACACACTCCAGTAAAGCACCATACACAAACACACACACACTCCAGTAAAGCACCATACACAAACACACACACACTCCAGTAAAGCACCATACACAAACACACACACACTCCAGTAAAGCACCATACACAAACACACACTCCAGTAAAGCACCATACACAAACACACACACACTCCAGTAAAGCACCATACACAAACACACACACACTCCAGTAAAGCACCATACACAAACTCCAGTAAAGCACCATACACAAACTCCAGTAAAGCACCATACACAAACTCCAGTAAAGCACAAGCACCATACACACACATTGTAAATTAAAAAGCACAAACTCAATAAAAAGGCACCTTACCTGAATGAATACATCCAGAGCGTCCGTACATACATCCTTCCAGCATACTGAAGACCCGCGAGATCCCAATGCTCCTTCCGGCCCGAGATCCCTAAGGCTCTGTCCCGAGTCCCTGCTGCTCCTCTTGCAGTCCGGACGCGTCCTATACTCCTGGCGGGTCTGTGCACTGTAAAAGTGCACAGACGTCTCCTTGTGTCCCTCTATGGGGACGGCCGGAAGCTTGAGCATGCGCATAGACCGATAAGTCGGGACTCGGTCTATGCACATGCGCGAAGTCCGCGAAATTAAAAAAAATATTTTTGTTTATTTTTCATTTGTTTTTCTTTTTTCTTTTTTATTTTTGAGGGGGCTGCAGTCCGGCAGCCCTATGCCACGAGCCGCCCCTGAGTAGGAGTAGTGCTATTATCTTAATTAGTGGTAGTAGGAGTAGTACTATTGGCATTATTAGTGATATAATAGTGATGCTATTGTCATTGTGAATGGTGGTAGTAGCAGTAGTGGTATTATCATTATTAGTGGTAGTAGTAGTAGTAGTAGTAGTAGTAGTAGTAGTAGTAGTAGTAGTGCTATTGTCTTTGGTAGTGGTGGTAGTAGTAGTGCTGTTATCATTATTATTGGTAGTAGGAGTAGTGCTATTATCATTATTAGTTGTAGTAAGAGTAGTGCTATTATCATTATCAGGGGTGGTAGGAGTAGTGATATTATCTTTATCAGTGGTAGTAATAGTAGTGCTATTGTCATTATCAGGGGTGGTAGCAGTGCTATTATCTTTATTGGGGGGTGACATTGTACACAGTACTGAATTAGCTGAGCTAAGATAGATAGCTGAATTGCACGCTAGCCATACATCTCGGTTAAATGCTTGTATGCCTTTAAAACCCTTATTGACGGGTGGGTAGGTTCTGCTATTGATTTTAATTGGTTGTTATTTGTTTAAATATGGTTGATTTTAACTGTTTTTTTTTTATCTGATGAAGAGCTAATGCTCAAAAGCGCTAATCTGTGTGTTTAAATAAAGCTTGAATTGGTTATGGTGTCTCCATTGGGTTTTCTTTTCATAATTATTAGTGGTAGTAGGAGTACTGCTATTATCCTTGTTAGTGGTAGTAATAGGAGTGCTATTGTCATTATTATTATTAGTAGTAGTAGTGGTGCTATTATCATTATTAGTAGTATTATGAGTAGTGCTATTATAATTTTTAGAGATAGTAGTAGTAGTGCTATTATCATCATCTGTTGTAGAAGTAGTAGTGTTTCTAACATTATCAGTGGTAGTAGGAGAAGTGCTATTATCATTATTAATGGTATTACTAGTAGTGCTATTATCATTATTAGTGGTAGTAGGAGTAGTCCTATTATCATTATTAGTGGTATTACTAGTAGTGCTATTATCATTATTAGTGGTAGTAGGAGTAGTGCTATTATCATTATTAGTGGTATTACTAGTAGTGCTATTATCATTATTAGTGGTAGTAGGAGTAGTGCTATTATCATTATTAGTGGCATTACTAGTAGTGCTATTATCATTATTAGTGGTAGTAGGAGTAGTGCTATTATCATTATTAGTGGCATTACTAGTAGTGCTATTATCATTTTTAGAGGTAGTAGTAGTAGTGCTATTATCATTATAAGTGGTAGAAGTAGTAGTGCTATTATCATTATTAGTGGTATTACTAGTAGTGCTATTAATATTTTTAGAGGTAGTAGTAGTAGTGCTATTATCATTTTTAGAGGTAGAAGTAGTAGTGCTATTATCATTATTAGTGGTAGCAGGAGTAGTGCTTTTGCTAAGTTTAAGGTTATTGTTATTGTTACTATTGTCTCTGCTGAAGACCCAGCACATATCAAAGCTCACAAGAGGGGACTGGAAGCCCAGGTCGATCAAAGCACAGTCTGTGAAAGGATAGTATTGAACAACAAGCAGGGATAGTATTTGCAGTCCATACTTTACAATCTTTCCTGTCTGCCTCTGTGCTAATGTGCTGAGCTAGGTTATCACAAAGAAAGACATGTATTCAGGTCTTTTGAGTCCTATCTGCTGCAAATTGATGTTGCATACTTGAGGATATCTGGGCAAGATTGATTAAGGCCGCTGTTGTCACCTCCCCCTTGGCAGTCAGGTAAACCAGTTTACAAATGCTCTCAATGAACCCCTCTAAAAATACACAGAGATAAGAAGTACATTGGAAGTACATGTGCAGTGGTGCAGCGGTAATGTTGTCTCCTCACAGCAACAGGTTCTCCGGTTTGATTCTCGGCTGGGGTGCCTTCTGTGGGGAGTCTGCATGCCTCCCTGCGTTCGTGTGTGTTTCCTCCGGGTACTCTGATTTCCTCCCACGTTACAAAGACATGCATCTGGAGCATTTCTTCCCAGGCCTCTGCTGAAAATTGGCTTCGTACCAAGTTGGACTTTCCCGGTTAACAAATGTTAAATAAAATAAATAAATAAACATTAGTGAAGCTAGGTTAGTGTTTGGAGGCATGTATTTCTGGTTCAGTGATTCAGTACTGACATCCTGACCATGGGGAAGAAGGGTGACCTAGAAAAAAATATATATATATATACATATATATCTAAATCTATCTATATATATGTATATATATATATATATATATATATATATATATATATATATATGTATATTCATGTATTAAGCTACTTAACCAAAGTATGTAACTGAGTGGACATGATGAGGTGCATGATGAGGTGCACTAGAAGGAGGGATGAAGACAGAGATGCAGAAGGCAAAATAAAAAGGAAAAATGTCACATTATACATATATATATATATACATATGGATCTATCTTACAACGTCGACAAGTCAAAAAAAAAAGAAAAAAATCACAACACCATACCAACATACCGACACACACCAAACAAAAACACCCTCGACACACCGACATCCCGACATCAAACAAACAAAAAAAAAAAACAAACAAAACAACACACACACAACACACACACAACAAAACACAACCAAAACAACACTAAACCTACAACACCTACACCTACAACTAACCTAACAACCCACCCTAAACTCCTAAACTAACCACTCCCGCCTAACTCACTTAACCACCTAACCCCGCCTCTAACCCCCCTAAAACCTGGCTAACATATATATATATATATATATATATATATATATATATATATATATATTATATATATATATATATATATATTTTTTTGAGTGATACACAAGGTAAAATCTCACTTAAAACAAATATGTGCTTGTGTGTGTGTGTGTGTGTGTGTGTGTGTGTGTGTGTGTGTGTGTGTGTGTATCTGTGTCTATGTTTGTATATATATATATATATATATATATACATATATATATATATATATATATATATATATATATATATATATATATATATATATATATATATATATATGGGTCTATATCATTTAATTGAAAACTCATTTCATTGTAGCTTAATTCATTGACACATATTCCCTGAAAGCTCACTTCACTGAAAACCCAATTCACTGAAAGCTCACTTTACTGAAAACACATTTCTCTGAAACTCATTTCGTTGAATGGTATATATGGCCTTTTTCCCACTTTTGTGCTATCCTGGAGTTAGTATATAAAGTAAGGGGGGTGGGGGGTGCAGCCCCCCACATTGGGGGGTGTGGGCGGTGTAGCCCCCCACATATTTTAAACATTTTAAAGCATATAGATGGATACTTACAAGTGTAATGAAAAAATTATTCCAGAAGACAACATATAACCAATTTATGTGGGGGACTTTGCCGCCCACACCCCCGAATGTACGGGGCTGTGCTCCCCAGACCCCCCTTACTTTATATACTAACTCCAGGATCACACAACAGTGGGGAATAGGCCATATATACCTTTCAACGAAATGAGTTTCAGTGAAATGGGATTTCAGTGAAGTGAGCTTATGTATATATATATATATATATATATATATATATATATATATATATATATATATATATATATATATATATATAAAACATTCATATAAAAAAGAGAGAGAAAAAGAACATGGGGGAAGTAGACTCAGAGGAATCATACAGGCTGTGGTAGTTAATGGGGAAGCTTGTTTGTTTCCTTTGTACATACTGCATTCAGAAAAATAGTGTGCAAGGTAGAACACTGATAGAGCAAGTCAGTATCCTTTGGATGAATGACTAAGGATAAGCAAGAAAGAAAGAGCAATGGCTCAGGCAGCCAAACATGGGTGAAAAAGAGAATGCAAAGAAATAACACTGATAGAGAAAAGCAGCAGCAGATGCACCAGAACAATATATGGGGTTGCTGTGAAGGTGAGATGAGTGTACATATGGCAGCTTAGGAAATGATGAGTGTGGAGCTGCTAAATATGCACACAGGTATTCATTTAGCTGAACCTATTAAAGGAGAAGAACAACAAAGTAATGGGCAACAAGTAGACTGGAAGTGCGGTTTAATGGAGCATTGAACTTCCTCCAGAAGGATGGTTGGATGGCCCTTCAGGACCTATTATTTTACATAATGTTTGGAGACTTACAACAGCAGACTAGTTTTGGGGGTAGGTTTTATTTATTTATTTATTTATTTTATTTTACATTTGTTGACCGAGCTAGTCTATCTGGATATATATCCATTTTCAGTAGAGGCCCGGTGAGAAAAGCTCCACACAGATATACAAAAATATAAAAAGTATTAAAATATTGTTACATGGTAAATACAGGATTAATAAACCAAATAAAACAGAAAGTTTTTACATTTCAGAGATAAGAACACATTAAGAAAAGTAACGGTGAACATAATATTGCTTAAGAAAGCTAAAATGGTTATAATAACCAAATAGAACAGGAAGTTTTTACATTTCAGAGATCAGAACACATTAAGAAAAGTAACAGTGAACATAGTATTGCTTAAGAAAGCTAAAACAGTTATAATACTGTAAGAGTTATGTACAATAGTTCACAACAGGTTCAAGGATATAAGCAATAAGTTGATTAGAGTTTAAATAGTGTCAGTCATAATACAAGATTAAGTATTTAAATGTTTGGAACTTTGGTTAGAAGAGGAAGAAACAGGGGTGAAAATGGTTGTTAGTCAGGGTTACTACAAGGGCATAGCCAGTGCATTTGGAGGTGTTTTTTGAGTTTTTGTTTAAAGAGTGGCAAGGATGTAATTAGTGTTAGTTCATTGGGTAACAGGTTCCAGTTTTTTCCTGCTGTATTTGTAAACAGAGAGTCACCAGCTGTATTATTAGACTTTGCTAGGCTAGCAAGGAGTTTGTTAGAAGAACGTAAGGAGTTCAGATTATTATATGGGATTAAAAGTTTTGAGAGTATAGGGGTATTATTGGGTTGGTAAAATATTTTGTGGGCCATTGTGAGTTGGGGATTATCAGATGGTTTTGGAATTCCAGCCAGTCTAGTTGCCTAAGATTAGAACAATGGTGAGTTCTGAAGGGATTGCCAGTAGCAAATCTGGCAATATTATTGTAGGAAGTTGCTAATTTGTTGAGGTTAGTTTTCTTGAGGTTGGTAAATATAGGTGAGGCATACAGAAGGGTTGAGATAAGATGGGAGTGAGCGATCTTGGCTCTGGCTGTTGTGGTTAAAAATGGTTTTATTCTATATAATGATCCTATTTTTCTGTTGACTATTTTAATGGTGTTGTTTATATGGTGATCAAATGTGAGGTTATTGTCAATAGTTATTCCTAATAGTTTGGTGGTAAAGTCAGGGTAAATGACAGTGCCATTATTTGAAGAGATTGAGAAGTCTAAGGGGGTGGACCTAGTAGTGGGTGTAAAGAGAAGGAGTTTTGTTTTTTTGGCATTAAGAAGGAGGCAACGTTTGGTAAACCATGTTTCTACAGTGTTGAAAACATTTTGAGTAAGAGAATATAGTTCAGATGGAGAGGTTGCTGAGCATATTAGTGTGGAGTCGTCTGCATATTGAATACAGGTGGTTTGAGGAATTGCTACATGGAGATCATTAATGAATAAAGAGAAAAGAAGTGGACCAAGAATGGAGCCCTGAGGGACCCCGATAGTGACAGACAAAAAGGAAGAAATTTGATTTTCCCAGAGAACTGCCTGTTGCCTATTGCTGAGGTATGATCTAAACCATTTAATAGCCAGAGAATCAAAGGAGAGAGATTCAAGAATACTGATTAGGAGGGTATGGTTAACCATGTCGAAAGCTTTAGAGAGGTCGATGAAGAGTGCAGATGAGAGTATGTTTTTGTTGCGGTTTCTATTGATGGTATCTGTGAAGGATAGGAGGGCAGTAGTGGTACTATGTGATGGCCTAAAGCCATGCTGACAGCTTGCTATTAAGTTATGTATAGAGATGATGTAAAAGTTGTTGGTGAATGCATTTCTCCAAAATTTTCGCTAAGGGTGATAAGAGAGCAATTGGCCGATAGTTAGAGTACTCATTAGAATTCCCACCTTTATGTAAGGGGATAATATGGGTGATTTTCCAAATATCTGGGACGGTTCCTTCTTGGATTGTCCTATTTATAAGTATAGATATAGGGTAGGCAATTACTTTGGCTGCTTTTTGGAGATATTGGGACGGAAGTTTGTCAGCGGATGGAGTACATGGCTTGAGTTTATGAATAAATTTATAGATGAGAGAAGTTGAGATGGGTTGTAGTTTGAAGTTAGAGGAAGAGTGTGGTAAGTTGATGGGAAGGCTGGAGTTTTCAGAGATAAGTTGCCTAGCTAGAGATTGTATAGTCTCAGTGAAGAAAGAGTTAAAGGTACTGGCAGTTTGATGGGGAGTGTTTGGATCTGCATCAAGTGGGGTGGGTGTTCGGAGTTACCTGGGGAAAGGAGCTTATTTATGCAAGACCAGAACTTTTGAGGATTATTTTGATGAGTTTGTTGAAGTTTACAGTAGTAGTTTTTTGTCTGTAAGTATTGCCTTTTTTGTACTATTTCTAAGCTGCCTAAAATGGAGATGATCAGAGCTATTTCTGTTAGATCTCCATTTGGCCCAGACTTTGTTCCTAAGTAGAATTTGATTTCTAGTTTCATTCGAGAGCCATGGGGCTAGGTTGGACTTCATTCTGATGGAACGTGTAGGAGCATGCTGATCAAGAATAGATAAGAAAGTAGTGTTAAAATACTTTATAGCCTCTTCAAGTGAAAGGGATTTTAAAGGGTTCCAGTTGCATGCTCTGAGGTCAATTTGAAATAATTCTGCATTAAAGTGTTTGGTAGAGCATGCAATCCTAAAGGTGGGGAGGTTTGGAAAGTCTTTCTTTTCTCTTGTGATGTAGGTCAAAAAATGATCACTTACATCATCTGGCAGGGTTCCTACTTTGTAAGTTTGTTTTACTTTGTTAATGAGTATCCAGTCTAAGGTACTCTCTTTTTTATTAGGTTTGTTAATTCTTGTTGTAGAGGTTATGGTTTGGCTAAAGCCATGGAGGTTGATATGAGAGGTAGGATTTTCAGCATTAACACTTTTCCAGTCAATGTTAAAGTCGCCTAGTATTATTGTTTCTTGGGGGTAAGTAGAAGACACCCAGCTAAGAAAAGCCTCTAATGTAGTTATATTATTGCCAGGTGGTATGTAAATACAGATAATGTATAAAGATTTGTTAGCGTTAATTTGGAGCTTAGTTATGAGGACTTCTGCGTTGCTATCCTGGGTTGCATAAGATGGTAGGGTAGAGATGTGAAGTCCATTTTTAAATAGAATTGCTACTCCACCACCTTTACATTTTGTTCGGTCTAGTCTTACTATATTATATCCTTGGGGAATAATTTCATTGTCTTTTGTTTCTGGTTTTAACTAAGTCTCAGTGAGGCAGAGGATATCAAAGGAGTGAATAGCTAGGAGGGCATGAAGGTGAGGTACTTTATTATTGATGCTTTGGATATTCAGATGCCCTATTAGGAGAGAATTATTGAGTTTAGGGTGAGTTGTTTGGATAGTAGGACTGGTAGGGCCAGGGTTGGGGTGGATGTCGCCATCTATTAAGGAGGGGTTATTTGGTTTTGTTGCAGGATTGTTTCTAAGGTAAGTTTGAATTTTCAATTTTTTGTCTGAGGGTAGGTTATGTTTAATGTGGGAGAGTCTGTGGTATTTAGGTAGTAGGTATATAGGAGTGGAAGTTATGTTAGAATGTCTATGTAGGGATATGTGTGTATATATTGTAGTTTGTTTGTGGGAATGGTTAAGCTGAAAATAGTGCAGTTTTTCAAAGGAGGTAAGAAGGTAGGCTGAGAAGAGGGTAGTTAAGAGTATAATTGTAAGTGTTAAATTGGCTAGATTTTGTCATGTAATACCAACCAGAGGGGAATATCTATGCTGTGTTCACATTATGCTCTGTGTCAGGAGCTTCAAATGCAGAACCAAACCAGAATTGAGAAGGAGGGGATATTGAGATTCCTGCAAAGCTTAGCTTGGACATGCACAGGGAATACATGGAGTTAACAGCACACATTTCCCTGATGGTAAAAAAAAATATGGAATGGGGAATATGTAGGCTTATTTGATTTAATTGATGCCACAAAGGTACAGTGAATCATAGATTTGAAGGAATAGGGGATTATGTATTTACTGTTTCTTCTGGCAGCCCCAACAAAGAGCAAGCTTCCAAAAGGGAGAGAAGGAGAGTAACAGGGACAGCTGGGTTACAAGTGTCATGTATTCAATGGCTATGATCCTGGAGAAACAACCATAACAAGTGATCTAAATGATCATATACTTTATTACCTCAAGGGAGTTACAGACATTTGGATAAGGCAAGTCATGTTTCTTGTATGACCTGATGTTCCACAAGCTTAAATCAGTGGAAAAGACTCCAAAGTGGGAAGTGAAATACACTGACGTGTTTGGCTATTTTGGACAATCCACTCATGCTGCAGCAAGAAGGGAGATAGGTCCTTCGGAGCTGCTGGCTTTTAATGTTGACAAGTGCCATTGCAAATCCTGCCGGTTCATGTATCAATGCTCATCCTTCTGGTGTAATCACCCAAGCCTGTGGTGTGTGGATACGCAGGAGAACACATTATGACCCAGGGGCTGAGAGGTGCTTAACCCCATTCCCTGAACAAGGTTAACACCTGTTTTGCTATACTTACAGTGAGGTTTTCAGGCAGTTGGTAGAGAGCTTTAGCAATGGCTTTAGAATCAAGGTTTGGCTAAAGCCTTCTGATGACTCTTTTTGTTTTTTAATTTCTCCAAGTCTTTTGGGTTTCTAATACCATGACGGGAATGGACTCCATTCCTAAGTCAGAGTACAATTAAAGTTCATAAAATTAGTATTGTTTCAGTCTTTGATGTCAGCCAGAAGTGCTCTTCTCAGCACCTGCATTGTGCCCAGTAATGACTCCTTCTGCAATTTGTATGGGGTTACATGTATTGGTAGCATATCTAAATATGACTGTAGACTCCTTTTTTATAAGACCAGTTGCTCCTACTACTATTGGAACTGTCTGGGTATCTTTCTTCCACATCGCTCTCATTTCTGCCTGCACATCCTGATATTTTATGAATTTGTGTCTCTCTTTGCACAAGAGACTGTAATCACTGGATGTGGTGATTTCAATAATCAATGCTACTTTTCTATTCTTTTCATGGACCACTATATCTGATTTTGTATCTTTTGAACTGTTGGTAATGGGTGATGTGATATAGACTTCATCATTTTCTATGATCCTTTGTGGCTCATGTTTCCAGTGTTTTTCAGCCACTTCAGTACCACAATGTTACCACAATCCCAAGTGCAACAGTCATGCCACAGTATTACGCATTTCAGTATACAATCTTTCTGCCATTAGTATGTCACAGCCAGCAAAGAGGTATGCAACTGTTTCCAATTCTGTTTTACAAAACCTACATTTGTCTGTTTCTCCCACATGTTCAATGGACTTTGTAAAACAACTTGTATGTAACCCATTATCTTGGGCCAGCAATATTAAACTTTCGTCACTTGGTTTGACTTCATATCTCCTTAACCATTCCTGCGTTTGATCCTGATCAACATGAAATTATTCCAGAAGTTTTCTATACTTGCAACTATATTTATGCATTTTCCACATTTCCTGCCTTCTCATCTGGTCCTTCACCTTATATTCTTTCTTTTGTTTTTGGCACATTCAGTCGCTGCTTGATATTTATCAACTTTTGGTTTGATTTCCATTCCTGCTTGACACCAATATGCTTCTGCTAGATTAAGCAGAGAAGTCATCTTAGATTTATTCTCCTCATGTTTAAAAACTTTCATTATGTTTGGGTCTTGTGAGGTTAGAAGATATGTGTGCAGTCCCACAATTGCAGATAATCAATTTCAAGGAGGCCTATCCCTCCTTTGGAACAGGGAATATATAATCTTGGTATGCACTGATTTTTATAAATCATTTGGTGAGCATGAAGCATCCTTCTTGTTTTCCTGTCTAGTCTATCCAACACGTTTTGGGGCCAGTCAATCACTCCAAAACTGTAAGTTAGGACAGGAAGAGCAAACTGGTTTATAACTTGAATTTTGTTTCTAGATGTCAATGCTGTTTTCAGGATTAATTTTGCATCTTCTAAAGTATTCCTATATTCACATTTGTTCATCTTTTATTGTTGATCCTTCATCAGTTCCCATATATTTATAGACTCTCTCTTGCTCAAGTTCTTTTATATCACATTCTTGTCCAAACTGAAGTTTTCCTGCGTTAAAGGTTGCTTTTGCACATTTATCAAGACCAAAGGACATTCTTTTTATCATCTGAAAAAGTTTTGACAACTTGCAGTTGTGCTTTCAGTTCCTTAAGGCCTAAGATAAGGTTTATGGATGTGGTGAGAGAGGACATGCAGGTGGTTGGTGTGACAGAGCAAGATGCAGAGGACAGGAAGAAATGAAAACAGTTGATCTGATGTGGCGTCCCCTAAAGGGAGCAGCCGAAAGAAGAAGAAGAAGATCTGATGAGCTATAAATTCTCAAATCATCAAGAAAAAGAAGATGAAAAGTTTTTACACTTTGTTGTTTCTTAGGAGCTAAATTATAGCCATGTCCTAAGCTGTTAAGTTGACGGCTTAATGAGTTAAGGGCAAGACAGTACAGCAGAGGTGACAAAGACACACCCTGGAATTTCCCACTGTGAATTTTTATCCCTGGGATAATAATCTGTCCATCATCATGGCTCATGGCTTAATTGCAAAGTGGTCTGCCAATGTTTCATGGTCACTGTAATGTGTTTGATCAGAGTATGGTGTACCTTATAAATTTTTAAGCACTCTTTTACCATGAATGTGGGATACTGTCTCAACTGCTTTTTTCAATCCATGCCATACTTAGGTTCTTCCCCTTTTTTACAGTTCTCCACTATGACTTTGTTTAACAACAAATGATCCTTTGTTACATATGACTTTCTTTTATTGCCCTTTTGTTCTGTTGCCATAATTGAGTTTTCTTCTTAATGACTATAAACTCTGATGGCATCAATTCCAATGAATAGTTTATATGTTGTCCGAAGGCAAGTTACTGGTCTATAATTTTTAGGCTAGCTTGCAAGTTTTCAGTTTTTTCCTGGTGTTAGCCAGGTTGGTGACTGTTCAGGGTGCATATATAAATAGTTCTTACTCATGGCTAAATCTTCATGCAAAGTTGTTAATACTTTTAAGCAGAAGTTAGGTACTGAATCTGGGCCTGGGTTTTTCCAGTTAGAGTTTTTTCTTAACTTTGTTTTAATGTCTCTGGCTGTTACCTCATCCAATTTCATATCCTGTACCTTTAAACTTCTGATTCTTTATTTTACTTCTTCTATCCATTTAGCATATTTGTTATGTTCTACAGGATCTTCATAAATACTTCTCCAAAATATATCTATTTCTTCTTTTTTTGGTGGTCTTTCAATTCCTTTTACCTTGTTTTCCAATTCTCTATAAAAACATTTTTGGGGTCATCAATAAAATGCTTATTTTGTACTTTTCCTTTATATTTATCTGTGTAACTTTTAAGTTTTTCCACCTGTGCTGTGGTTTTTAGCTTATTTGCGATAGTGCACGATAGATCCTGATCTGTTCTAATACTGTGTATTGGTTTTATCACATCTGTTTTTCTGAGTATTTTTGCTGATATATTCCCTCTTCTTTAGTCTTCTAACAATGACACTTCTTATTTTAATTGCTTTATAGTTTTCTCTATTCGATACTTACATAATGGGGTTTTTGATTTCTCCCCTTCCTTTCCCTCACTACCCTGTGTTCTTGTGGTAGAACTTTATCAGTTATTAATTTAGTTGCACAGTAACACATCCTGTTTACTTCTGTTATATCACATGGATCTCTAGGGATAGTCCTAATCACTGTGTTCAGTTGTTTTATCAAACTTCTGACTTTTTGGGTTTTATTGACCTTCTGCAGTCTATTTCTTTCATTGATCTTAATATGTCTATCTCTATTAAATCGAGCAACTCTTATCTCATTTTCTTCTAAACTGAGGGCACATTTTTTGTTTTCCATTTCCTGCAGCATTCTATAGAAAATTCTATTACATCTTCCTGTGGCACATTCTCTTCACTTTCATCCTGTGTCATCCGTTGCTGTGTCATCCGTTGCTGCGTCATATTGGAACTCACTGGCCTATCGATCCTCAACGTTGACTGCATCAGAGTTTCCACAGTTTTCTATTCCTTTTCTTGCTGTCAAACTTCAAGTGAATGTTTATACTGGTTTCCTGTGGAAGGCTCCAAAATATTTTCATATAGCACCTGATCAGTTGCTTCCCATTCCACTGGTTTCCCCTTAATTTGCATTATCCTGTTCTGGTACTTTCTGAATTAGATTTTCTACACTGAATCCTTCACTTTGCAGGTACTCCATAACCTCAATTTCTATTTCTTTAACTTCTCCATTACTAATCTCCTTTTCTACTTTTCTACTTTGTCTTTTGTATTGTAAAGTTTTCCATGACTGGATTCCTTTCCCTGTATTTCTCTTCAAACATCTTTGGTGCTGTTCATTTTTGTATTGATTAGTTTAGTTTTCTCCTTTGCATAGATATTACACTATATTAAAAATTGTTTTATTTCCTTTGGCCGTATTTCTTCTTCAGATGTCTCCTGATCTTCCTGTTTCTCCTTACTTTGGAGACTCATTCCATCATGCTGTGATGTAACCTGTATTAGTCCTTCTACACCAAATCCTTCATTTCACAGGTACTCCATAACTTCAACTTCTATTTTTTTAACTTCTACTTTACTAATCTTCTTTTCTACATTCCCTCTTTGTGATATTGTTTTTTGATTGTGAAATGTTCCATGTCTGGATGCCTTTGCCTGTATTTCTCTTTGAATATCATTGGTGCTTCCTTCTTTATATTGATTAATTTGGCTTTTGCCTTTGCATAAACATTGCACCATATCAAATCTTTCTCTTTGTTCCCCATGTCCATATGCTTTTATACTTTCCAAAAATCTCTAGGTTTTGTTGTTTATATTTCCGCACTTCCTTAGATTCTTCTTTTTCTAAACAGATCAATGTTTTTGGTCTACATACTGTTTTTCACGAATCTGTTGTATTAATGAACACAAATTTGTATTTGAGGCTTCTGACAGTTTTTCTTGTGGAAGTATTTTTCTTTCCTCTAATTTCTTTCTTAATCTTTTTGTGTATCTTGCTTCTGGAAATTCTGGGATTTTTGCATAATAGTAACAATACATAATTTCTTTCTTATCCTCAATAGACCACTCTATTGTCTTTATGACTCTTCTTTGGCCTATCAATTTTTGTGATTTTTGTAGACTGCTACTTCTATCTACAACAGGGAAGCTATCCTCCCCCTGTGCCTGAACCCATTGTAGGAATGCTTCCATATTTTGTGGATTCTACACTGTCATTTTCTTCCATTCTTGGCACCAGTGCGCCTACCAGGATTGGGCAATTTTTTTATCCAGGGTCTTGTACACCCAGCTGTCTTTTTCATTTTTTACCTATTTCTGTCCATGATATATGCTATATAAATACAGTCTATATATCAGTGTCGTCTTGGTGAGATTTTGTGAAAAACAGGGTTGTCGTCTGAATGCACTCACCAAGACTTGAGGATGAATTCACTTTCAGCACTACTACTCTCCTTTGCTTGTTGACTTATCATCTCTCCATTCGGACTCCTTTTTGTGGTTTGACATTAGTGATGTGGTGGGAGGGGTGCTATGAAACATGATACAAAAGAAATTACAGTTAGGCCAATGGGGAAGCCTGTTCTTTAACCCAGCATATGTTAACTATAATGCTTAATATTTTGGGTTTGTTCCTATGACAGAATTGGGGAGTGCTGCATGGCAGACCATCTTTCCTTCCTTGATGATGAGACAAATGACAAAAGTACAGGTCTGCTATGCATGCATCCATGTTGGAGAGGGGGTTTATTTGTGTGGTGAAACTCAACGTTTTTCACTTGTTTCTCGTACACCACAAAGACTAGCATTAGCTGGACATGAAATCGCAGGCCATGAACTACTTCTACAAAGTATGGGGTGGCTGCACCATCTTTGACCAGTTCAGCAAGGAAATTCATTGGATTTTATAGTCCAGAGAGAAAAAGTGCATAGCTGTACATTATTTACATGATTTTTTGGTAGTAGACTCAGACAGTGTCCACAGTGATAGCAGTGGGAAGGTTTAAAAGAGATCTGAAATAAACTGGGGGTCCACTGCTTCCCTGAAAAGGAGAAAAGGCCAGAAAAGTTAATGATCTCCCTAATTTTGTAGATGAACAGGTTTCTGTTTGATGTATCTTCCTCAGAACATGCTCCAAAGGCTAAAGGATAGGAATCAGGTAACAAAGAAAGATGGGCGGGGAAGAGCATAGAGCTACTGGGTTTGCTTATATTTACTTACAAAGCAGTGGTCCCCAGCCACACATGTTCACCAGGTCTATGGCAAAAGCTTTGCAAGGGGGTAAAGAGAAGCACCACTTGGCTGGGGTCACCAAAATACTGACAACAGACTTACAAGTCTGGACAGAATTCTTGGAAGAATTCAGTGGGGTCACATACTGACAGGAAGAATTGAAGAGTAAGGTGGAACTTAAGCTGTACACCTATGCAGCTGGTCAGGTGGGAATAGGAGTTTTTCATTTTCCACAGGGTGCTTGTTTCAGGCAGCCTGGATAGAAAGAATGGAAGCTAAAGGATGAGGAAGAATGTAGCATTTGTCAGGGCTGATGCCCATTGGGATGGCCTTGGTGGTGTGGAAAGAGGAGTTCAGAAACAACAGGATTGGTTTTCCTACAGATATTCAAGTTGTACTAGCAGCAGCAATACTACCGCTGAGGTATGTGAAGGCAAGCAGGCTAAAAAGGGCTCTCTGGAGGCTAATCATACATGCTTTAGATTATAACATTTCTTTTGCTATTCTGTACATGCCATTTATGTGGACAGAATGAAATTGCTTATTCTCTCCAACTGTAGCAGGTTTACAGGTTCAAAATTCTAGATCCAGAAATGACCTTTGTGGGACAGTGTATACCAGACACTGTCTGGAACACTGGACAAGGACTGTAGGGAAGCTTGTAAGGGAAACATAGGCACAGAGTACTAGGGCAATTTATGTCAGAGCACTGCAGACACTAATGGCTTTCATGAAAAGCTGTCCACAGAGTGAAAGGTGGTAGTCGCTGAACCTGATATGAATGTATTTAATGCACAAGTGGAAATGTGGGGATGTGGTTACAGTATAGCCAGAACACACCTTTCGGCAATCAGCTCGATCCCGAAAGGAGTGAGGGGCCCTGATATTTTAATGGACTGAATTGTAACAAGGAAACTCAAGGGATGGGCAAGACTTAAAGGAAGGGACAAGGATGTCAGCAAGCCAATGGGAACATGGCTGTTTCTACTGCTAATGGAGGGACTGAGGCAGACCATAAATGGCTGCACAAACCTTGACATTTGGACCAGCCTGTTCTTCATAATGTACTACATGACCTTCAGTGTTTGGGAACTGCTGCTGCAAAGGGGAGTATGGAAATGGCAGACAAAAGGTCTAATGTGAGAGACCTAGAAATAACCAGGAGTAGAGGCCAGGTTTTTATCTGCAAAATTGAAAGTAAAGCATTCTACTCACTGCCATTGCTTGCAACGCTCTATAGGGTGTCTGCCAATTATCAGGTTTGTTGACTGAAGGAGTGTAGACTGATATTGGGGAGGCATGCATACATCATGTTAAAGATGGCCTTAGCGAGCCAAGGACTGGAGGTTTCAGACATCTCCTGTCATTATTCAGGATAGGTAGGATGATAGACTTAGGAAAAGCAGATACCTTAAGGAAGTCATAAAAAAGCAGCGAGGTGGAGGTCAAATATTGTTCTGGTTATGTAAGATAAAATGGGAGTATTACCAAAAAAAGAAAAAAGAAAAATGGTGAGATATGATTAAGTAATGAAAAAATAAATAGATATAAAAATATAGATATGCATCCAATGTGTAATTATTTGCTTAGTAACACGGAAGTTGTTGGTGAAGGGACTCCTGTTTAACAATGTTGACATGATAAATATCTGATAGATTTCCAATGTTGAAGATTTATACTGGCATTGGGTAGCAAAAAAAGTAGTGGTCCACCTGTGATGGACCTAGCTTGGCCTAGGCGGTTCAAGACGTCGAATTTAATGGAGCAGTCAACAGGGCATGTACTGGCACCAGTTATTGCTAACCATCTGCCAGATATTACAACAATTTGTGTAACCAAAAATAGTTCTTATACACTTCAGTAGTAATAATTTAAGGTAATGGGAAAAAGGAAATTGATATCTATGGGGTTCATGTGATATGGTCAGAGATTCTAGGCAGGCTAGTTTGAAGGCAGGCCACTTGTAATGCAACCTTATAGAGGACAAACAAATTCATCAACAGGAAGCTAGAATACTTGGTTTGTTAACATTAAGACATGCAGGTTTGGAGGAGAAAGACCGAGTTTGGTTCTGGCCCGATGGTGCCCACTTATGTGAATTCAGACTCAACTTGTTCAAATTGCATACAACCTTGCTGCTGCAGTAACCTGGTCTCAGCCAGGGAAAATGGTATATTGCTCACTAGTATCAGGTGTGTGTGTGTGTGTGTGTGGGGGGGGGGGGGTTGGAATAGATGGCCATGACAAGCAGGATACCTGGTTGATCAGCTGGGCAGGGACAGGTCTTGATGCACCCACCCATTCTGGTCATGGAAATGGTTACCTGGATCCTGGAAAAAAAAGCTTGGGGGATCCAGGTGACTTGACATTTTTACATTGCCAGATAATAAGTTGTCAATAATTGGTACACTAATTAAGTGCAAACTAGGATATCTCTGATACATGGCATTTCATTGCTTATCACAAGATACGTATCATGCTGTCTGGTTTCCAGGTAGGTTCAGTGACAGGAATTATGAGGGACACACAAGTCTACAGAAGAAGAACTAGGCAAGTAGCAGGCTGGGACAAGATTAGGAATGGGGCATAACTTTTGTTATGATGACAAGGTGCATTGTTATAGCTGCTGCTCAAAAGGATGCTGAACCAGGTGCTGATCTGTAAGGAATGTAAACTGTGACACCTCTCCTGTGGTAATCAGTAAAGTTGACTCTTGACCTTCAACAGATATAGTTATGGTGAGAGGAAAACAAGGACTCTGATTTAGAGATGTTTTAGAAAGGGATGCCATATATTTTATTTGAATGTTTTCATTTGTTGAACAAGAAAGCAGGCCTATCACTAGTCACCACTTCAGGCAAGTCTCAGGCCAATGCCTAGTATATATATATATATATATATATATATATATATATATATATATATATATATATATATATATATATATACACACAAGGTTAATTAACTTCATAAATGTAAATAAATACAATGCAGAACTATAAACACAAAACAGCAGCATGACATAGCAGACTACATCATGCACACAACATGTAGCAGCATTATACCTGACGTCTGAAGAAAGTACTAACATAATTTAAATTTAACGGCTATGCAATGATATGCAAACACACCAGAAGTACTTAGATAACCAAGGAGGTACATGCTACTGACATACAAAATAGCAGATTGCTATTGCATGTCTAATTTACTATCTCTTATTCAAGGTACATGTGACATGGCTAAAACAACTACAAAATAACAGGCCCTTATTACATATTTGGTTTATTCTACCTTACCTATGGTGCACATAGAATGTCTTGTGCCATTCTAAAGGAATAAAATTTATCAAACACAGCTGCAATATTTGCAATACTACACCTTAAACCTACATAAATCTGGGAAAAAGAGCATTAAGTTTGTATGTTTGTTTGTTTGTTTGATTGTTTATTTGTTTGAAAGGCCAAGTGGAGCCACAGTACATACCAGAGGTAACTTGTTTAAAGCATTAAACAGAATGACAATAAATTAACTTTAAAGTGGCAAACTAAAGCCTTATAACTATGCAGTACAACATTTTTTTAAGTGACACAGCAAAGACTAGATAATAAAATGTCATGCTTCAGTTCTGTCAGACATATGGATACAGCTTATAACTACATCACAAATCCAGAAATTATATTTTGACATCAAATTAGTGCACATAAGTACAATATTGTGCCCCGTTTGACAATTTTCAATAGCTGGGACAAATGCATACAAAGACACACATTACATTGTTCTTGTAAAGAAATGAACAGATGCACAAATCATGCACATAACTATATAATAATGCATCGATATCTGCCATGTGTAAAACATAAAGATTTACAGCTGCTAATAGACAGCTAGAATACAGAAAAACTTTTGTAAATTGTCTCCACAAACATGTCTGGAGAACATAACAATTCTTCATAATATTTTGGAGGATACCACTAGTACAGTTTAGCAATTTTTGAGGTACAGATCTAATACGGCAATAAATCTTCTGCCTGTCTCTACTCTTAAGCTATCTTTGATAGCATACAGCAGAAGACACTAACACCTGACAGAGAATTCTAAAATAATAATCCTGCACCTAGGAAAAAATGTTCAAGATTTTTTTTCTTTGAAATCACACAAAACATATCACTATGCTCACTTTTTCCACCTATGTGTCTGATACAGACTTGGTCATTTCATAATTACTGGAAAAGCGAATACCATAAATCCATTTATATATTATCAGGTCACTTTGTGATAATAAAATTAGTAAATAACAACAGTCATCTTCCATAGTGTCATTCTTTAATTCTAATGGGTAGAAGAATTCTGTCTATCGGATCAGTACTCAGTCTTGCGATGCAGAATAGGACATGTTGTCTTGACCTATTTCTGGGCTTTCAGTAGCTTGAGCCCTCAACGCATATGTCACTGGCTTCACGTGAATAGGCAGTTTGGTAGGAGCATTCAGTGAGGAAATCAGTTCTATTGCTCATGCAGCACTTCAGGCGAGTGTTGTTTGGGCCATTCAATTTAAGTATAAATTAAAAGAATTAATAAGAAAAGAAAAACAAAACATATATTTATGTCTGTCTCTGTCTATGTATCTATATATCTATATCAAACTGTCTATCTATCCATTTATATGTATATGTATTGCTCTATGGTTTCCACACCAGAGGTATAGTCATCACACCTCCTCCTCCACTTTGTTACACTTCTGAGACTCCAAGCATTCAGTATTTCCCTGCACAGTGACTCCATGTTTATATCCACCCCTTAAAGGACTATAACACATCTCAGTATGTAGATTCCCTTTACTCATTTTCATTTAAAAATAAAAAAATAACAACAAGAACAAGACCTCAGTCCACAGGAGTAGTATCATAGGTTCAAAGGTAGGTACTAGGCTATCGGCCCAAGGGCTTAAGTAAGCCTAGCCAACAAGGTTCCCTGGCTTATGCCACCAAAGAAAGTTATTTTCCTGTGCCCCTGTCAAGCAGAGCAACAGAAGTGATCCCTGGGATGTATTTCCTATTTCTATCCACTTATCAAGATTTTTCTTGAAGAGTGCTAATGAGAAACTTTGCTTGACATAGATGGGTGGCTTGCTCTACAGTATGGGCAGTCTCTGGGACAGGAATCTATCCCTCCAGCATGTCCTGTTTATTGTAGTGGCAAGGTTTAAGTCCCTAGAGCATGTAGCTCGGAGGGATTGGGATTTCTTTAGATGTAGCATGTCCAACAGCTCTGGGCTTGACATAGCTTTATATGTTAGGCAGAGATCTCCTCGGAGTAGGCGAAATGCTACGGAGTAAAGTTGGAGTTTTTTGAGATGGTCAGGGTAGGGCATCTGTTTGAGGCCAGTAATCCTCTTTGTGAGGTACATCTGTGGCCTTTCCAGCTGCTGCAGATGTCTTGTGAGGTACATTCCAAAAGGGCGTTGTACTCTATAATGGGTCTAATGAGTGTCGAGTAGATGGGGAACAATGACCTCATTTTTCCTAGATGAGAACCCTTTTGTGATGAGGTGTGCTACATAGAAGGATTTGCTGACTACTGTGGTGATGTGATTATCAAAGGAGAGACTACTGTCCACCTGGGTCCCAAGGTCTCTTATCAGACATTCAGCATTAAGTAGACTGCCGCCTATGTGGTAGTTCATGGGTTCAGAGTTTTTACCAAAGTGGATGACAATGCATTTTTTGGCATTGAGCTTGAGGCCATGGGTCTTACACCAAGCATCTGTCTTAGTGAGGCCCTTCTGTAGGATGTCCACATCATTTGGCTCCTAGTTTGCAGTCATCTGTGAACTTCCTTAGCCAAAGGCTATCTGTGTTAACCTGCACTTCAGAGAAGTAGATACCAAACAGGAGAGGTCCCAGGACTAAACCCTGTGGTACTCCACTTGTCACGGGTTTGAAGTCAGATTTGGAGTCTGCAACTTTTACAGTGTGGATTCTGTCAGTGAGCCATTTGGCAACCCATCTTGCGACGTAGGGATTTATGCCTAGTTTAGTGAGTTTAGCTATAATTCCAGAATGGGGGATGGTGTTGAAAGCCTTGGCAAGGTCAAGATAGGCTGTGTGAACCACTTTACCCTCATCTACGGCTTTGGTGACTGCCTCAAAGAAGTCAATCAGGTTCAGGAGGCATGATCTGCCTTTCACAAACCCAAACTGGATGGGGTCCAGAGTTTGGAGATTACCAATGTCTTTGTTTATGAGTTCCATGATGATATGTTCCATGGTCTTACAGACCAGGCTCATCAGGCTAATAGGACGATAGTTCCCGGGATCAGTGGTGGCTCCCCCTTTGTGGAGTGGGATAACTGTTGCTGTGCGCCATTCAGTGGGCACAAAGCCTGATGTGAGACAATGATTGAACAGGGTGCTTAGGTGGGAGCCAGTTTGTTCTGAAGTTCATGTAAAACGCAGCCTGGGATGTTGTCCAGTCTCATGGATGCTGTGTTTTTGTCTTTAGAGAGTGCAGCTTTTACCTGCGTATTTGTGATTACAGGGACTCTGCATTCTTCCTGTATAGATATGAGCCCTTTAGGGGGTGAAAGGGGGGGGGGGTAAAGTTAGCACTGAACCTATCTGCCAGGTCATTGGCAATATTTATTTATTTGTTTCCAGTTTAATGACTGGGGAGGTTCACTGGGCTCAGGGAGCCCATTTTCAGTGGAGGCCCGGGGAGAAAAGCTCAGCATTACATAGTGTATTCAAGGATACAATCATAGTAAAAAAAAATCACAATTAAAATATCATTTTGTGCTAGAGGACAAAAATATTTAGGAAGGCATTACATAGTGTAGTTACAGATAAATCATAGTAGAGAAATCATGGTTACCATTCTATTTAAGCTAAAGAACAGGAATTATTTCCTTGATTATATGGTATCTAAAATTTAGAAAGGCAATGGAAACTTAATTGTGAGGGGGGAAAAAGATGAAGAAGAGAAACAGAGAGAATGTGGTAGAAGTTATTAGTAAGCTGCACAGTTGTGATATTTACAATATTTACATTTAAGTAAAGTTACCATGTGCTCAGAGTTAGACAAGAGTTTAAGGGGAGGAAAGAGTACTAGGTTATGTGGTGAGAGGCAATCAGTTGGTTCTGTAATTTTCATCCGTTGTGCTGTAACTCAGAACAGATCTGGGTGTTGCCACTTGAGATTATTGACATAGCTATAGAGTGCTTTGTGGCTGTTCCTAGAATCAGTGGCGATTTTGTTTTCATAGCTAGCTCTGGAGGATCTTATAAGGGATCTCAGCTTCTTACTGAGGCTGACCAGGGAACTCCTCCACTCATGGGATTTTACTCTCTTTTGCAACAGTTTCTTCCTTCTGCTGTAGAGTTTGTTTATGGCAGGGGACCACCAGATTGACTTCCTTTTTTTGGAGGATAGCGTCTTGGTTCTGTTTGGGATAGCACGATCCATGCACTCGTGTAAGTGCTTATAGAGTGCATCTCTGTAGGATTCAGCAGTTGTAACTGTATTGTCCATCTGCATGGGTGTCATGAAGTTCGCCACTTCTGTCTTAAACAGCATGAAGTTGGCTTTGGAGAAAATTATTTACTGAGATTTCCTTAATGGGGGGTGGGGGCGGGATGTGGATATCAAGGGTGATTAGCTTATGGTCGGATCGGACCACAAGGAGTAGACTTCAGGTGTGGAACACCGGTCACTCATGTTGGTAATGACTAGGTCTAAGATATTGTTGCCCCTGGTGAGGTTGTGGATAATTGATCTAGGGCATTGGAATTTATGAATTCCAGAAAGCGTTGAGTGAAGGAGTTGGTACATAAGTACTTTTCCCAGTTAATGGTGGGATAGTTGAAATTCCCCATTATTGGGGTGTTTGGTTGAAACCTAATATTTTCCAGTATATCAAGAAAAGAGGAGTGGGAATCCTGGGGCATGGTGGGGGATCTTTAGCAAGCTACAATCTGGATTTCAGTTTTGCCCAGAGTTGCACTTGGATAACCTTGGATGCATGATGCTGAGCAACTAGCCTGGAGGTGTGGATATCCTTAATGAATATGGACACACCCCTGCCTTTGGTGTTCCTGTCCAGGTTAGGTGGTCGAAAAGTGTGGTATGAGTTATACCCTGGTAATGCAGGGGTGCTCTCTGGAGCCTTGAACCAGGTCTCAGTCACTGCAGAGATATCGATGTTCTCCATTTTAAGAAGTGCCTCGAGGGAGTGCATTTTGAGATTTGCACTTCTAGCTTTGAGTAGCATTACCTTCAGTTTTTGCTTGCCTGTTCCTGTTACAGTGGTGAATTTGTCATTTGAACCTTGCTTAAAAGGGAACTATAGGGGCAGCAAGAGCCTTAGCCAGTATCCGGAATCCAAGAGGTGACAGGTGCAGGCCATCTCCGGCAAAGCATTGTGGTCTGTCGACCATGTCATCCCAGGCAGACAGATACTGGATCCCCTTAGAATGACACCAGAAGCTTAGCCAATTGTTGAAGTCAATAATTTAGTATCATTCTGGGTGATGGCAGGATGCTACTCAGGGCTAGGGTCATACCTGCCTGGGCTACAAGATCGGAGAGCTCTTCCATGTCTCTTTTCATATAGTCCAGGGAGGTACATCTCAGGTCATTCACACCAACATGGACAATGACAGAGTCGTACTTGTACTTGTTGTGGAGTGACCTGAGTTTGTGGATTATGTGGTGGATCCTGGCACTCGACAGGCAGCTGACAGTAACCTTCTCCTTGTTTAGCATGGTGAGTGGGATATCAGTGTGCCTGTAGTGTGTTGGGTACATTGTTTTGCCTTATCGGTTGTGGTTGAGTGGCACACTCAGACTGTGGGCTATGTGTCATTTGGGTTGTGTTGGGGGGGGGGTGGAGGTTGTTTGTGTTTCTGCTTTGGAGGTATCTGTTGCTTGAGCAGATTTTTATTGAGAGCCTCCACAATTGTTTTGGTGTTTCTATGTGTTGATTTTGCTGGTGTAGGTTTAGTGGGACTATGTGATGAGTGTGGTGTGGTGCAAGTCTTTACCTTCTCTTCTTGACTGTCAAGTTCAGTCTTGGTTGGAGAGAGCTTTACCTCCAATTTGGCTAGATAAGTGCATCTCTATAGATATAGATATATAGATACATACACAGATAAGTGCATCTCTATAGATATAGATATATAGATACACACACACACACACACACACACACACACACACACACACACACACACACACACACAAAACATACATCCACAACCCAATTATCTATTTTTGCACCTGGGGATGGAGTATCACTTGAACAGTGTCATTAATCTAGAATCAAGTTGCACACCATGTGGTTGTTCTTATTTGATGTATATATATATATATATATATATGTATATATATATATATATATATATATATATATATATATATATATATATATATATATATATATATATATATATATATATATATATATATATATATATATATATATATATATATATATATATATATATATATACATATATATATATATATATATATATATATATATATATATATATATATATATAATATATATATTTATATATATATATATGTATATATAAACATAAATATATATATATATATATATATATATATATATAGAGAGAGAGAGAGAGAGATAAATATTTATATATTTCATATATATATATATATATATATATATATATATATATATATATATATATATATAAATATCTGTATAAATATATTGTCCACAACATCGAAGGCCAAATCATTGAGATGAAAGCATCAAAACCTCACTTTAGTGAACGACCAGATCTTCAAATCCATTGCCAGGTTAATTAACTACTCATATCAAAACTACCAAAAATGAAATCATACCATTCTCAACCCACCCAAGTGGGGATCTACACCATCCCCCCAACTAAATATACCAACTCCAAGATCGGACTACAGTTGGGAAAATGGCAAAGTCCACCTTGTTGGCCAACAGGTTTCTTACCGTGGGAACTGATTCCACAGTCCGGTCGTTTGCTGGAGTGAGGTTTTGATGCTTTCATCTTGATGATTTGTTCTTTGATATTGAGAGCTTTTGATGTTTTCTGGTAGACCCACATACATACATATATATATATATATATATATATATATATATATATATATGTATTATAGACATAGATACATGTAAGTATAATATAAGGCAGAAAGTAAAATGTCCTTTTAAATAAACATAACTTTTCCCAAAGCAGCACATAAATGAGGTTATATATAGCATTTACATCAGTGACTAATCCATAATCACACTTGGGCATTTAAGGATAACCTATACAGTTTTAGCTTTAGCTCTACCATCCTTAATAGACTTAGTGTATCTATTCAACTTTTCAAGTTAGGAGAAAAAAATTGATATTTTATGTAACAAAATACTTATAAAATCAAGTTGATCCAATATCCACATAGTTCATTCCCAGCTTAGCAAAAGGAAATATAAATTGCCTCAGCTCCATCTCAGTCACATAACTAGCATTAACTCATTACATCTGAGTGACGCCTCCAGGGGCATATACAGTTAACGCCTACTGATGCCTCAAGGCATCAAATATTACTTGTTCATAAATGCATCAATAATTCCAAAACTATGCTATCTATGCACACAGTTTTAAAGATTTCATCTTAAAGCTTACACAATGGCAAACTCACCTGCATTAATATTTGACCTCTGCCTAGTGCAGGTAAATAGATATTAACTGTTGTTTTTATATTAATTTATATAGACATAATTTTCTCATTTTTCTAAGTATCTCAACAACCAAGAAACACAGACTGAACTCCTTAGCCTCATATGGAAGCTCTTAGCTATATGAATAAAATCTAGCTGATAGTATGTTTGTAACTTGAGTGGTTGCTGAGATATTGTAAGTTGTTTACAAAAATATTACAAATATAATAGTCACTTTATTTACTGGGATTTAGTTTAAGACCTAGAACCTAAATAATACTACAACTATAAAAAATAGTTTATTCTGAACGGTTTGCCATTTATACTTCTTTCATAACCACTATGGCTTCAGATATATAAACCTTTATTTGAAATATAAGAACATAATTTGATTCTGTCGAAAGACTTAGGCTCTGCCCATTAGAGTTACAGTGGAAACTTCCTGAGCTGCATTGGAGTGAATGAGTTGAACTAATTCCATCCACCACACCCACACTACCGTCATCTGCCCTTTTCTACATGTCTACAACATATTCCAGCATAATGAATAAATAAATGCCATTGTTGGGGTCTTACTAATTTGCATTTTATTTTAGGCTTTTCATCATGAGCTCAGTTTTAAAACTAAAGCAGAGATGAAAATACAGAGCATTTCTATCATTAGGAGATCAAGGGGTTGGCTTAATGGGTAAGAGCGTT
Organism: Protopterus annectens; assembly: GCF_019279795.1. Classification (NCBI taxonomy): domain Eukaryota; kingdom Metazoa; phylum Chordata; order Ceratodontiformes; family Protopteridae; genus Protopterus; species Protopterus annectens. The sequence continues at coordinate 1,920,129,755 of NC_056726.1, forward strand.
TTTTATTTTTATTTTTTTTAACTTGGAAAAGTCCAACTCGGAACAAAGCCAATTTTCAGCAGAGGCCCAGGGAGAAAGGCTCCAGATGCATGTCTTTGCAATGTGGGAGGAAATTGGAGCACCCAGAGGAAACCCACACAAACACAGTGAGGACATGCAGGCTCCACACAGAAGGCACCCCAGCCGAGAATTGAACTGGATAACTTCTTGCTGTGAGGCGACAATGCTACCGCTGCACCACTTTACCTCACAAATGCAAGGCAAAGAGTTTGACTGTAATCTCTGGTTATAAAAATGGATGGTGGCTTGGCATGATGGTTTAGGTCTTCACCTCATAGACACAAGATACAAAGTTTTATTTGGATCTTGCGTTATTGGCTGAGTTGACACACTGTACAGGTGTTATTTTCATCTTGAATTATTGGCTGAGTTGACACCAGGTACTGGGTTTTATTTTGATCTTGAGTTATTGGTTGAATTTAAAGTAATGCTAATGTAGCATTTCACAATGAATTACTGGAAGTTTAAAAAAGATTGGACCCATCTATTGGACTTAAGTTTTGACTGATTTAATATAAATGTATGTTTATTTTTAAAGGAACACTTTTAAACCCTTAGTCAGCAACTGATAGCAAAAACTTTAAAGTAAAATTTAGTTATGTTAATTATTTATTTAGCATTGAAGAACCAAACTCAAATTAGGTAATCTGTTAATGCAGTGTACACTATATTACAAATAAAAAAAAAGGCTCAGGCGGCACTGGCTCAGGCAGTCTGGTGGCTGGTACTTCACAGCTTCAATCCCCTTCACCCTTTGTTCACATTTTCCCCCTTTTACCTTGCTTGTTATTTATAACCAAGAATTCATTTCAAAATGTCACTGCACAAGCAATGGCAGAATTTGTAGTTTGTGGCTATTGTAATGAAATCAATTAAAGACTATTCAGGAGGGCTTTATATCATGTTATACTATAACAGGCCTGTGGCTATATTGATGTCAGTGAAGCTTATAAGTTGCAATGGTTTGGAGTTTATATATATAAATATATATATATATATATATATATATATATATATATATATATATATATATATATGGGATCCATACAGATACCCGAATGCACTTTCCACCGAAGCAGACATCACTGAGCATACTTAACTGAAAGGGCTGTTCACCGAAGCAGCACTTTCAGATAAGTTTGCTCATTGTGCCAGTCGTACTATGGTGTGGATAAGGGAAAATTCCCATTTCCCCACTGTAGTGCGACCTCGGAGTGAGAATATTAAAGTAGAGGGGTGTGGGGGGCACAGCCCCCCATATGTGGGGTGCAGGGAGGCTTGTCCCCCTGCATAGAAGTAGGTTTAATGTTGTTTTATTTTTTTTTTAAACATACTTTACCGTAAGCACTTTTTCAGTGAAAGCACTTTTGGTTAAGTATGTTCAGTGATAATGGATCAAAAGTCCTAGAGCCATACATATATATTTATATATGTATGTATATATACATACATATAGTTCAGTCTATATACAGTTAAAGGATAACAAAGATTTGATTACTTGTTGTGTCTTTTAGCTTTTCCCGGTTAGGGGTCGCCACAGCGGAACTCCACTCCACTAATGATTGGCAGTAGATTTTTACATGCCGAGTTGCCAGCTCTGATGCACAACCTTCAACAAAGGTACGCCCATTCACACATGTGTCCTACACAGAAGACGCTTTAGCTGAGAATCGAACAGGACAACGTCTTACTGTGAGGCGACAACGCTACCGCAGCACCACCACCGCAGTTAAAGATTTGATTAATGATAAATTTAATTGGTCGCTCCTACAAAAACCATGGCTGGTATTTTATTTGGGTACAGACAATGCAGTCTTGCAAAGCAGAGCAAGATGGGCTGTCTTGCTCCATTCCTGGGCTTTAAGTAGTTCTAGCCCTCAACACAAATGTGTTGGCTTCATCTCAATGGTCATTTTGGAAGTGAGCAAACCCCTCCCTCATCCTCATCTTCCCCTAGGATTGATTCTTCAAACAGTCCCCCCATTGGTTCACATTTTTCCTCATTTTTACCTTGCTTGTTATTGATAACCAAGAATTTAGTTCATAACCGAACTGCACAGGCAGTGGCTGGATTTGTGGTTTATGGCTATTGCAATCAAATCAAATAAAGGCCATTCAGGAGGGCTTTATGTCATGTCACCCAGTAATATGCTTGAGGCTCTATTAGTGTAAATGAAGTTTATGAGTTGAATGGTTCAGAGTTATATATTTACAGTATATATATATATATATATATATATATATATATATATATATGTGTATACAGTTGAAAGATAACAAAAAATTGATAACTAATAAATTTATTTGGTTGTTCCTGCAATAACCGTGTCTAGTGTTTTATTCGGGTATGGAGTTCAGAGACAACATCTTTTACTCTTTTTTACTTCAATCTTTTGCTTAATGCATATTGAACATATAGTTATTACAGTTTTGACACCCATTACATAATTCTTATTTACTGTAAATACTGAGTGGTTTCTTACGCTGGTAATATCTTTATATTTTTGTCGAAACTGAAACTACTGAAACTGGGCACCTGCACAGTGAGACTTTCCCACTAAATAAATGAAAATATGTACATAAATTAATAAATGAACTGAGCTAACTGTTCTGGAATGGGGTATAGAATTAGCATGAGAAATACAAAGGTACTAATCTTCAAGCATGAAAGCAGTATTCTACTATATACATTTATTTATCAGTTACAGCCACACGCACACACACACACACACACGCACACACACACACACACACACACACACACACACACACACACACACACACACCCCAGATCAACACACACTGACAAAACCATACACACAACACACACACACATGCACACACGCACACAGCACACACGCACAAACACCCCAGATCAACAGACACTGACAAAGCCATACACACAACACACACACACAAAACACACACACACACACACACACACACACACACACACACACACACACACAGTCACACACACACACACAACCCCCGCAGACCAACACGCACTGACACAACTATACACACAATGCCTCCTCCCCACACACACACACACACACACACACACACACACACACACACACACACACACACACACACAGACACAAACACACTCACATACACACTCACACACACACATACACAAGCACACACACGCACATACACACAGACACACACACACAGACACACACACACACACATACACACACACAAAACCCCCGCATCCCAACACGCACTGACAAAACTATACACACAATGCCTCCTCCCTACACACACACACACATACACACACACACACTCACATACACGCTCGCACATACCCATACACACACACACACACACACACACACACACACACACACACACTTACACAACTCCCGCAGACCAACACACACTGACAAAACTATACACACAATGCGTCCTCCCCACACACACACACACACACACACACACACACACACACACACACACACACACACACACACACACACACACACAGACACGTACACTTTGCTTGTCGGTTTGTCTTTCAGGAAGAATGTAAGTAGCAGCTAATGCTCAGTTAATATTAGTAGCATGGCTTTTAAAGCTTATAATATTAAGATAAAAGCCTTGTTCACAGAAATCTCAAACTGATTAGAATACATCAGAGGAAGCAGAACATCAGAGGAATGTCAGAGCTTTGCTGCTCCAGCACTTTAATGTTATAAATGTTTAATTGTCGCTTTCTTCCTTTGACTCTAGACTTCTGCCTAAGTACTCTACTTTATCATTCTTAAAGAATTTGGTGCAGAAACTTCCTTCCTGAAGGGCATTTCTGTGTTTCGACGGATCTCCTTGAAATATGCTGTAAGCACAATGTATAAAGCTTCATGG